>NC_069682.1:11664500-11967530 GCF_023699985.2 Odocoileus virginianus | reverse complement strand
CGGTGCTCAGTTTTCTTTATAGTCCAACTCTCACATCCATACATGACTACTGGAAAAGCCATAGCCTTGACTAAATGAACTTTTGATGGCAAAGTAATGTCTCTGCTTTTTAATATGCTCTCTAGGTTGGTCAGAACTTTCCTCCCAAGGAGTAAGTGTCTTTTAATTTCATGGCTGCAGTCACCACCTGCAGTGATTTTTGGAGCTCCCAAAAATAAAGTCTCTCACTGTTTCCAGTGTTTCCCCATCTATTTGCCATGAAGTGATGGGACCAGATGCCATGATCTTAGTTTTCTGAATGTTGAACTTTAAGCCAACTTTTCACTCTCCTCTTTCACTTTTATCAAGAGGCTCTTCAGTTCTTCTTCACTTTCTGCCATAAGGATGGTGTCATCTGCATATCTGAGGTTATTGCTATTTCTCCCAGCAATCTTGATTCCAGCTTGTGCTTCCTCCAGCCCAGAGTTTTTCATGATGTACTCTGCATATGAGTTAAATAAGCAGGATAACAGTATACAGCCTTGATGTACTCCTTTCCTGATTTGGAACCAGTCTGTTGTTCCATGTCCAGTTCTAACTGTTGCTTCCTGACCTGCATACAGATTTCTCAGGAGGCAGGTCAGGTGGTCTGATATTCCCATCTCTTGAAGAATTTCCTAGTTTGTTATGATCCTCACAGTCAAAGGCTTTGGCACAGTCAATAAAGCAGAAATAAATATTTTCCTGGAACTCTCTTGCTTTTTTGATGATTTAACAGATCTTGGCAACTTATACTCCAGCAAAACATTAATATACACTGAGTTATTAAGGGTTCAGAATAAATAGCCAACAAATTGGTTAAGTACTATTGCATTTGTTAAAAGACCAAATACTTTTAAAGCTCAGAGAAGTAATTTCTGGACCTGTGTATCAGAGAAAACCCCAATTCTTCCATGACACAAAGAAAGCTTAGTTAGCAATATGGATATTCTGAAACTTCTGATATATTGAAGGCAGATAAATGTAGTAACCTGTGGGTGGCATAACTTGAGTGAAAAGCTAGTGAAAAATGCATAAACTATCATAAAGACTATAGACAGAATTGGCCTAGTTCTGTGCAGTAGTGTGAATGAACTTGAAATCACAACACAGGGTATTGATACAGCAAAGGCTGAGCAAGACATGAAGAAGAAAATATTTACTGTGAAACTGAAACAATAATTAGGATTTATTATTTAGTCTGCAAATGATAGCCTTGTTTGACCCAAGTTGATGCCAATGAATTTATGGTTAGTTTTCTCTAGACTGAACAGTTAATATTATTTCTTCACATGGCAGTCCTCTATAATCAGCTTCTACTTGAGTTAAAGAAATGTTAATCATCATTGTTGTTCCTTTTATCGTGGAAGAAAAAAATAGATTCCCTGAGGATTATTGCCTTTGTGTCACAATGAGGCTTAAACAAAAATAAATGACTCTTTCAAAATATATTACAGATTGAGATTTTAGTTCTCATGCTTTCCTTGGGGATTAAATATTCTAAGAATCTAATAGCCAGGTATATTTTATAATGTCACTGAATGCTGTGTAAATACTGAATTCAGTGTTGCATCTTTTCAGTTTGCAGTGGAAATCCAACAGCAATATTCTTCTGCTAGAAAGAATAGAAAATAATTAATAGACAACACAAAACTATAGGGCCTCCGGTTGCATGAGTAGTTTGTGGTATCTAAAAATAAAAAATACCACTTTTAAGATTATAGTAGCATTCATAAAGAAAAATTTTACAAAAGCATTCCTCTTAGTTTAACTCAATTTGGAAATAAAAGGCATTTAGCAAACGAGAGAAGTGTGTGAGTAGTGACTAGTTTTTGCATAAATTTCTAATCACTAGTTTAATTTTAGGGATAACTAGTGTA
This sequence comes from Odocoileus virginianus, assembly GCF_023699985.2. Classification (NCBI taxonomy): domain Eukaryota; kingdom Metazoa; phylum Chordata; class Mammalia; order Artiodactyla; family Cervidae; genus Odocoileus; species Odocoileus virginianus. The sequence goes on along the minus strand of NC_069682.1, from coordinate 11,965,632 downwards.
AATTAATAATGTACTGCTCATGTAATAGGAGACGCACCCTTGGTTTCTAAAATGAAAAGAAAAATATGTAATTTTTGGAATGACCCAAATATTGATTATTTTTCCCTTCTGGTTAGCTTTAGTCAACTGATTTCTGTTTGATTCTGTGCTGTAATATACCTTAGGTTGTGGAAGGCTCTTATTTCATATGATTTTTCTTTGTAGGTAAGAACGTTTTTCTATGAATAGGATACTTGAAAACAATTACGTACTTAAATATAGTCAAACACTTTTAGTGAATTCTAGTTTTGTTATTATTAGCATGCTTTTTAATTAGAACTTCTTGGAAACTTCAATAGGTTAAGAGGAATTGTGAATCCTCCCTAAACCTGTTATTTTATTATATTATACTTCATTAGCCCTACATGACATGGGACATAAAAACAAAACAAAAACTGCTGCTTTTATTTAGCACAGACAAAAAATGCCACAAAATGAATTTCTAATTTTTGTCAAATTTTTTTGTTTGGAATGCTTAACCTATAAGCATCATGATTTATGAATATAAATCAATTTAAGAAAGACCTAAAAATGACCAAGTCTCTCATCACCAGTGCCCTGTATCTATGTCTGCTCAATGTGTACTTACTAATTTTCCAAACTGATTTATTTCAGTGATTCTCCCTACCTGTTTTGATGACCCTGTATGGGTCTTTCCATAAAGGAGTCTTTTGTTTCCTTGTTTGCTTGCTTGCTTGTTTCAGGGGAGTCAAAAATGTATGCAATGAAAATTAAATATAATTGTCATTACATTTAGTGGGTGAGTGTCCCCTGATTTTTAGTGTGCACATTACTGATCACTTAACCAGTTTGTCCACTCAGGATTAGTGTTAGGGTTTCCCCAGTTCCCCAGCGTTCCTCAGCAGACAAACACCACCAAGACTTACCACAAATACAAACAGCCATTTCTGAAGATGTGATCAATCTTTTCTGCCTAATTAGGCTACAAAAAAATGATTAGAGTTTCTCTAAAGCAGTTATTATTAGGAAGTTTTTTTTTACTTAAAACATTATAGAATCAAATATATTTTAAAAGGAAACCCTATCTCTTAAGCACAACCTGTCATGGCCTGGGTAATGCAAACTTAACAAAATACTCTCCACTGTGACCGCCACCATTTTTAAAGGTTCAGTTTTGACCGGCACTGGCCATAGATACTATACGTCTAAGTTAATATTTTCAGGTGGCGATGTTCAGCGGGCCATACTCTAGATTTAGGTTACTTCTTAGCATCTACAATTTCTGAGGTCATTTTAAGCCTCATTAAAAAAATTTACTCTTAAGCAAGTAGAAATCATCTGGCCCTTCAAATGCCACCCACCTTGTTTCTGAATGTTCTGCGCTAACTTTGCAATCACCCTTGTCATGGTTACTTTAGCACCAGGCTCCAGGAAGATTGAATTTCATTTCTGGTCTCTCCATGACCTGTTTTGTTTACCACAAGCACTGACTTATTGGGGAAAAAAAATTAAGGCTAAGTCTACTCTTTAGCAAAGTTCAACTCCTCCGTGGCCTATGCTAAGACAATGACAGGAAACTGGTCACATTTGCCTTGATATTTTATGATTTTACTCCCTGCAGAATACCCCCATCATCGACTTCCCCCTAAATAGGGTGACCATAAAATTTGTTGTCCAAATGGGAAGAAGACTTTAGAGAACGAAAGTAGGTACTGGTGATACTTACTCTAGACAATAGCCTTAAACCAGAACTATCCCAGGCCCCCTGGGACACAGCATCACCTTGCTTTAAGTGCATGGTTACTGAAACAGCAGAGTCATAGAGAGCCCTAGTCAAGGAATGAAGGGCCATGAACACTTAGTGTAAAAGCATCTTTTAAATAATGGTACACGGTGAGCTCAGAGAAAATTTAAGTAGAAGTAGGTTGTGTTTACCTTACTTCTCATTTCTCCCTGACTCCACTTCCTTTTGTACCTCCTCACTCATGCTTCTTTACATCACACCAGCATAGCTGTCCATTTGAAAAAGGTGCCCCTGTGCTCATTTTAGAATATATGGAATATAATAAAGTGCAGGCATGATTTCCAAAATTCTAATGGGATCTGTGAAGCAGGTCTCTTGGGAGTCTTTGGAGAGGCATGGTAGTCTTCTGACAGTTTGAGAATTTACTTTTGACTTTGACAGATGCCAAAGACTGACTTTATCTGAACTACTCATAGACTGTCTCCTCATAATTTGGCAATATGTACCTTGGAACTAAGCTTACTCTAAGATAAGAGCAATGCCAGCCTTTGCAGTTTTACTCTGTTACCACATAGAAGAAATCAGACAATCTACTCTCATTACTATATTTTACTAGTGAAAATAAGGTCTTTCCTTTGCCTCTAAACAGTCCTCCATATAGCACAGCTCATCACCTTGTTGGCAGTTCTGTTTTAAATGTGGTTCCTGGGGCTACAAGATGCATAGTACACCTAAATTGAATCTATAAAGAGAAATTTTAATCCTCTTGTTGGTATCTTTCTGATAACAACAACATTTGTTTCAAATTTTCTGTATCTCCATGAAAGATATCTTTTTTTTTTATGCAGTTGAGAAATATGAAATCTGATCATTCCAATCAGATAGATCTTTGGCAGAAATAAAAACCACAAAATTATATGCTTAAATAAGTGAACCTGAGAGAGAGAGAATGTGTGAAAGATCATGTGGTTGAACCAAGCATAAATCCACCACTGTGTGTGTGCTAGATTCAAAGAAATTTGAATGGAGCACAAGAGTGACTAGAACAATCATTAATGTATCATCCTGGTCAAGTATGATATCTGTCTATTATTACTGTTATTTTCTTATGCTCATAGATTAGGAGCAAGTGTGAAGTTATTATGATCCAGTTATTGTTCTGGATTCAATTTTCAGGCTTATGTTAATGAGTGGAAAATTTAGAAAAACATTTAAAGTGCAATAATCACTTAATGTTTTTCTCCATCCCAATTTTCAGGTGAACTGGCTGCACCATTCAGATCAATATCAGTGTCTGGGATTAGCAGATGACATCCACCAGCCTCATCTTTAAAATGAGACAGACTCTCCTTCTTTTACTTTCTGTCTACATGGGCTTTGGTGTCATTTTTAAAGTCATTCATTGTTCATATGTCCAGATATAGCCTTTAGTGAAAAAGTTTTCTTTTCTTAACATCACCATTTTTTTTAACATACAAAATCCCTTGAAACTCATACTCTATTTCATATAATTTACTGGTTTACACATCACCTGAAATAAAGAGCATATCAACTTGTCGATTTCCTACATCTGAAATCTTGAGTGTAAAATCTGTATATGAGATGGAATGGAAAATGCAAAATTGTGGTTGAGCATTTAAAAGAACAAATAATGAAATAGGAGGATTCTGAAAGAACTTTATTATTCCATATTAAAACTGAACTAAAATTGAACTTCGCTCTAATCTAGATATACTCATGAAAATGATACCCAAATTGGATTTTTTTAAAAAGGTATATTTAATCCTCTAAAAAATTCAGTGTTTTAAAGTCACTTTGAATGAATACCTTTGTAAAACAAATACTCATTCCTTTATTGGCTTTATATAACATTTTGCAATTCTAGTTTGCTTTTTGTGAAATACATCTAGATTTTGGATACTCTTTTCTTCTTTGACTATACTTCTGATTAGGGAATCTCACCAAATGCCATGGATTTAAACAGTGTCATCCTGTTGTTGGCACCCATAATTGTATCACCCTGAATTCTGCCCTGATCCACAGAGTTTACCTCTGCCTGCATTGAAATGCCCAATAACCTCCCAAATCTGATATGCTAGGGTGGGGTTTTTCCATACTATTAACAAGGTGACAACCTCCACCTGGTTGCTCAGGTAAAACCTAGGAGGTTTCATCACGAGAAATGCTGAGCTGGAAGAAGCACAAGCTGGAATCAAGATTGCTGGGAGAAATATCAATAACCTCAGATATGCAGATGACACCACCCTTATGGCAGAAAGTGAAGAGAAACTAAAAAGCCTCTTGATGAAAGTGGAAGAGGAGAGTGAAAAAGTTGGTTTAAAGCTCAACATTCAGAAAACTAAGATCATGGCATCTGGTCCCATCACTTCATGGGAAATAGATGGGGAAACTGTGGAAACCATGTCAGACTTTATTTTTTTGGCTCCAAAATCACTGCAAATGGTGATTGCAGCCATGAAATTAAAAGATGCTTACTCCTTGGAAGGAAAGTTATGACCAACCTAGATGCATATTAAAAAGCAGAGACAACACTTTGCCAACAAAGGTCCATCTAGTCAAGGCTTTGGTTTTTCCAGTGGTCATGTATGGGTGTGAGAGTTGGACTATAGAGAAAGCTGAGGGCTGAAGAAATGATGCTTTTGAACTTTGGTGTTGGAGAAGACTCTTGAGAGTCCCTTGGACTGCAAGGAGATCCAACCAGTCAGTTCTAAAGGAAATCAGTCCTGAATAGTCATTGGAAGGACTGATGCTGAAGCTGAAACTCCAGTACGTTGGCCACCTGGTGCAAAGAGTTGACTCATTGGAAAAGACCCTGATGCTGGGAGGGATTGGGGGCAGGAGGAAAGGGGATGACAGAGGATGAGATGGCTGGATGGCATCACCGACTCGATGGACATGAGTTTGAGTAGACTTCAGGAGTTGGTGATGGACAGGGAGGCTTGGCGTGCTGCGATTCATGGGGTCACAAAGAGTCGGACACAACTGAGCGACTGAACTGAACTGAACTGAACTGAATCTTCATCTCTCCTTTTGTCTCTTATTTACCCTCTCCTCCCAATTTTCTTATCCACTTTCAAGTTTGCTAGCAAGATGTATTTTGAGACCAAGTTTCCTTGCCACTGAGTCTAAATACAGTAAAAAATCACTATTGTCATCCCTCTTAAAGCAGTTTAAAAACTTCCTGGCTCATCTGCCTAGAATTCTTATTGATATTATTTTACTACTGTATATTTTTCACTTAGCAGAAAAAATATACTTTTTGCAATACAAAAAATAATTGCATTGCTCCTCTGTTAAAATGTGAGGAAACTACTTATAGATTGATAAAATCCAATCATTAAAGAGGAAAATAGAGATACCATGCTAAAACTTTAGGGATCACCAAGATTGAAATTTAGAAAGTAAAATATAAATACTTCCACAGTAACAAATCAAGCATATGTATGATAGATAGATGCAGGCATAGGTAGAGAGTTGAGAGATATCTAAATGATATGATTACAGATGGGAAAAGAAACCAGAGAGAATTAATTTATTCATTTTTTTCATAACAAAGTCTCATTTGACACTACTGAATCTTTATGCACCATTTATCACAAAAGAAAATGAAAAAAAAAGACAAATTTCAGAACAGGTAGAAGACACTTCTAAGATGATTCTAAAGCATTTTGTTATGCCAAAACCTAAAGTACTGCTTAAAGAATGAAAATCCAGCAAAATGACAAGTCAGCCTGTAAGAGCTTCTATTGGCCAAACCTAGGAAATTTGAGTATAAACATGACAGTGAGAAGTTGTAACCTGAGTAAAATAAGAGTACAAGCTCTCAAGCTGCTAATGAGCAAACAAACGCAGGTATGCATAAATACATATACATATGTATCTTATATATATATATATAATATATATATATATATACACACACACATTGAATAAGGGAGAGAAGAAAGTTGTTTTCTATGATAGAATGACAACTAATGAACATAGAAGAAATAAGAGTTAGAAAATCACCACTTTGAAACATAATAATAATTATGGCCCAGAATGTATGTATAAATATTGGCCACATATTAGGAAATAAAAGGTCACATTGAATTTCAAAAAGTAGAAAAATCACATTTGGCAATGTCTGATTTGGGTGCAATAATAGATCTAAAAACCAATGATAACGTCAAAAATTTAAGAGGAAGAAGAAAAAAAAAGGAATGGGGAGGGAAAAACAATGTATGGATATTGAAAGAAAGAAAGAAAAGAAGAGAGAGGGAAAGGAAGATAAAAGAAAAAAAGGAAAGGAAGAAAGGAAAGAGGAAAGGAAGATGGAATATACCTGACAGTCCAGTGGTTAAGACTCTGTGCTTTCACTGCAGGGGGCACAGGGTCAATCTAAGATTCTGCATGCTATGTAAAAAAAAAAAAAAAGAGAGAGGGAAGAGAGGGAGAATTCCATTTTGTTTTTCTTTATTATGTCATATTTTTAGCAATAAAGTGTAGTAGCAATGTACCTTCCTTTGTATCTCCTTACTTTATACTCTTTTTGATCTAATTGTCTTAGGTATTTTTCCTACATGAATTTCAAACTATGTCAGTGTTACAATTTTTGCTTCAATTGTTAAATATAATTTAGAAAACTTCATTGTGTTTACCCGTATTTTTGGTTACTCTGTTCTTTTTTTCTGTGGGGGGGGGGGGGGTCCCAAGTTTCCATCTTTTATTGTTTTCTTTCTGTCTAGAAAACTTTTCTTTAGCTATTTCAGTATAAGTTTCTGATAGCTTAATACCTTATTTTCATTTGAGAAAGTGTTGAGTTCTTATTCATTCCTGAAGGATATCTTTGCTGGATATAGGATTCCTAATTGACAGCCCTTTTCTTTCAATAACTGAAAAATATCACTTTTTTCTGGCCTGCATGCTTCCCTATGAGAAATTCACTGTTGCTTGAATTGTTTTTCCTGTATAGATAAGATGCCTCTCTCGATGCTTTGAAATTGTTTTTGTTTTGTTTTGTCTTTGTAGTTTTAAAAATTTTGACTATGATGTTTCTTGTGGTGGATTTGTTTGAGTTTTATCTTGTTTGGAGTTTGGTCAAATTCTTGAATATGTGATCTTGTTGCTCTTACCAAATTCAAGACTTTTTCAACCATTATTTCTCAAATGTGTTTTTATCCTCATGCTTTATCCTCTTCTTCCAAGAGTTCCATTAATGAGAGGTAGATCTTCTGTTATGTGTAATCCTGTAGGTCCCTGAGGCTTTCTCATTTTTTTGTCCAGCCTATTTTCTCTCTGTTGTTTACACTGGATAATTTCTCTTATTCTATCTCTGGTTTACTCACTCTTTCCTCTGCCCCTTCCATCCTACTGACAAACCCTTCTCTTGATTTTTTTTCTTTTGGTATTGGGCTTTACAAAATTTATTTTTAGTTCTTCTTTATTCTTTCAATTCATTGTTGAGAATTCCTACTTCTTTGCTGAGATGGTCTCTCTTATTATTTGTTTCAAATGTGTTTGCAGTTCTCTTTGAAGCATTTTTATGACTGCTACTTTAACATCTTTGCCGATAATTCTAACATCTCTATCACTTTGATGTTAACATCTACTGATTGCTTTCTTTAACTCCGTTTGAAATCTTCCTGGTTCTTGGTATGATGCATAATTTTTGATTGATGTCTAGGGATTCTGCATGTTATGTTATGGGAGTCTGGATTTTATTTAAGGCCTTGTACATTAATGAAACAATGATTCTTATACCAAGAGCCTGCATTCTGTGGGAGGTGGGTAAGGGAAAAGAGGGAAACAGACAATAAAAAATAAAACTAACAAGTAGGTATATTTCAGACCATGTTAGCAGGTAATATGCTGTGACATTTATATTTACACACACACACACACACACACACACACACACACACACATACACCCATAACAAAGGGATAAATTGCAATTTTAAATAATGGCATCACAGTAAGATATGTTGAGAGTGTGAGATTAGGCCAAGGACTTGAAGAAGGAAAGAGAGTTAGCCACAGGGAAATTGAGGAGACAACATTTATAACAGAAGAAATAGCCAGTGCAAACATCCTAAGGCAATAATATACCTCCAGTTGAGATGGAGTAGGAAGAACATGGTGTATAAAAGTGGATGATGGAATGGGAGGTCAGAAGAAACTGAGGACTGAATTGCTCAGGCCTTAAAAGATATTGAAAGTAATTTTCCTTTTACCCTGAAAATAGAAGTCACTGCAGTACTTTGAACATAGGAGTGGCATTAGCTGTTTTTTCTTCTCAGAGCCTCACTTTGGCTCACTTTTGGTTGAAGATAGGCTACCCTGGCTATAATCCTATTAGGAGGTTATTGCAGAAATCCAAATATAATATCATAGTGAAACTGGAGTAATGTCAGTGAAAGTCATGAGAAGTGTTTAGGTTTGGGATATATTTTGAAGTTAAAACAAATAGGACTTTTGGACTGATTGGATATGCAATGTGAGGGAAAGAGAGTTAGAGCTGACAAAGACAATTCCAAGAGCTTGCATCTGAACATCTGGAAGAAGAGATTGTCTTCAGCTGATGTGAAGGAACCTGGAGGCAAGAGGGTTTATGTAAAAGTATCAGGAATTTAGTTTTGAACAAGTTAAGTTTCATATGACTGTGAGGCAAATAAAGATATCATGTAGACAGTCAGATAAGGGAGATTGGAATCTGGGGCCCAAGGGCTGGACTGGGGGGCATTCCACAATTAAAAAGACAGGAGAAGAAACTGAGAAGATGTGACCAGAGAGTTAGGAGAAAAAGCCAGGTGCATGTGGCAACCTAGAAGCCACACAAAGAAAGTACATCAAGAAAGAGGAATGATGTACTGTGTCAGATGCTGCTGGTGGTTTCAGAAAGATGAGAACTAAGAATTGGTCATTCAGTTATCATCATGGAATCACCAGACCTAGAGAGGAGCAGTTTTGTTGCAGTGGTGTTAGGGTAAAATAGTGACCTGAATAGATTTGTGCAGGAATGAGCAAAGAGGAACTGAAGTCAGTAAGAATAGACAAGACTTTGTATGTGAGTAAAGAAGAGGAAAAGAAATGAGTGATAGTTGGTTCAGAAGAGATTGTCAAGGGAGAATTTTTTTTTTTTTTTTTTTTTGGTAGAGGATAAAGCAGCATTTTTGCATTATGATGGAAATTATATAGGAAAGCCAAAAATTACATGTAGGAAGGAGAGGTGAAATTGCTGAGTGATGACCTTTTCTAATATATGGGAGATGTTTTGTAGTGCCAAATGAGAGATATTGGCTTTGAGCAGAAGCACGGAGAGCAGTCAATGGTAATAAACAAAAATGCAAAGTATTTGGGTATAGATGGTGGTAGGTCTGTAACTGGGGGTTCTGGAAGTTCCCTTTTAACTGCTATAATTTTCTCAGAAAAGTGAAAAACAAGGACACTAGAGGAGAGTGAAGATGAGAAGAAGTGTTAGGTATTTAGAGAGAAGAATGAACGAAAATGACATTTGGAGAATGGCTTTCCATTCTCCTGGATGATTAACCTAGGGACTTAGAATAAAATTACCAAGACAGCATTAAATGACTCTCTTGGGGTCCAAAGTCATTAATTTAAATGAAACCAGACAGCATGGTTGATTTCATTTCTGAACAACTGTTAATTGTTGAAAATTTCTTATTGAGTCAAAGTCTGCCTCACCTTTTCCCCTACACCTGTTCGATTACACAGAAAGCATTTCACTCACTTTTTCCCATTTTAGCCCAGCAACTAGTTGGAAACCACTATTTCAAGCCACTTCTGCTTATTCTTTTCCTAGACTAAGCTTACATGTCTTTCTTTGGCATGTTTTCAGACCCTTCACTTCCCTGCAGATATACTTCTCATTAGTAAAGTCTGTCCTAGGATGTAGACCACACTAATGATCCATACCTCCCCATTAATATTAAACTGTTCTCTCCAGACTGAAAATATGGGGACCATTGTTTGGTAACACTGAACACCACAGGGGTGTCTGTGTTATTTGCTCAGTCATGTCCGACTTTGCAACCCCATGGACTTTAGCCTGCCAGGCTCCTCTGTCCATGGAATTCTCCAGGCAAGAATACTGGGCTGGGTCGCCATTACTCTCTCCAGGTGATCTTACAGACCCAGGGATCGAACCCAGGTCTGCTGCACTACAGGCAGATTCTTTACTGTCTGAGCCACCAGAGAAATTACTTTGTAAAAAATGAAAGTGTTCTGTGCCACCATTTTCTATTCTTTGGCCCCAGGAAATGAACACGCTAGTCCTACACATTAAAACCATTTAATTTTAAAAATTGTAAATTTAAAATTTAATATAAAATTTTAAAAGTTCTAGCAACTTCATCAGAATACAGTAGAAAGTACATTCTCCTGGGTGTTAAGAGGACTGGGTCCTGACCCCAGCTCAGTATAATCTGATTCCTATATGGATTTGAGCAAATAACTTTCCAGTCTCCTCACTCTCATTACTGCTGAACTGGATATCACTACAATCTTTTCCCATACTACTTACTCCACCAGTTTTTCTGTCCTTTCAATTCTCTCACATATATACCACCAGAATGGGAAATTACAAGCTAAACTAACTTGGAGAGAGAGTTGACTTTTTTTTTTTCAGGCAGAAGCTATAATAAAACCTCTTTCCCCAGAGTATGATTATTTGAATATGACATGATGAGAAAATAGTTTTAGTTTCCAGCATGCCTAGTTTCATGTTATGGGTGAATCTGAATCTATCCTCATCTGGGTTACACTAACTGTTGGAAAATTTCTGTTATAACTTGCCAAAACACATGAGCATACTTCTACAGAAATTATAGTTTCATTCTGTATAATTCTTTTTTTAGAAAGTAAACATCAAATATAACCCAGGAGTGAATAAGAAATTGATGTGTAAAAATTGATGGAAATTTTCTATAATATTCCAATAATATTTCTAAATTTTTAATTGTTTTTGCATCATGTTTCTAATAAAATACCAGGAAGATTTTTCTGGCTATTTTACAAATAGTAGAAGTATTAAGTGCAATTTTATTTTGTCCCAGGCTCATATTCTAAAAGTTCACAACATCTTTGTTCTTAACATATAATTAGATAAAGGAGAAGAGATCAATTGCATGAATTCACAAGAGTGAGCTCTATTATTTTTAATAATTCACAGGAATTTTAAAAATAATAAGCAGACTTTGAAATCCAGCCAATGTTGGCATTTGTCAAACATTACATTTTCTTAGTAAATAGATTGGAAATCACTCTTTTAAAATCATCTTGAATTCCAGAATCTATGTGTCTGGAACACTTCTCAACTCATCTTCTGAGAGTATGCCTAAGTAACATTTAAGTAATGATACTTAAGTTAAACAAAGTCATCACAAGGAAAAAAACTAATATTCTTCCTGGACATAGGTACAAAAATTCCTAACAAAATATTACTAAACTAAACCCAAAAATTTGTCTGTATAAGGGATTATACCCCATAACTAATGAGATTAATTCTGGAAATGCAAAGTTGGTTTATTTCAAAATCAACTAGTGATCTTTCAAAAGGGTATGACAACAGTAATAGGTAATAGGTTTTTAATAAATGGTGCCAGAACAACTGGATTTATTTGTTAAAAACCAACAATAACAACAAAAACATATCCCCTACCTCATACCAGACATAAACATTACCTGGAATGTGGATCGTAAACCTAAATGTAAGAGCTAAACCTATAAAACTTCTAAAAAAATAAAATAAAACATGACTTCAAGGACACAATCCACAAAAGAAAAAATGATAAGTTGGACTTCAGCACAATACTAAGTGCTTGCAAGGCTGTGGAACAACTTGAATCCTCATACATTTTTAATGGGAATATAAAAATTTGATAACACTTCAACAGTTTCTTAAAAATTTAGACGTGTATTTAAATCAACTTCAATACTTCACTCCTGGATCTCTACGCAAGCATACACACAGCCTTATTTGTGACTGTTCATGGCAATATTGTTCATCACAAACTGTAAATAATTCAAATGTCCATTACAGATGAATATAGCCAAAAATGTAATGTATCTATACAATTAAGTATTAATCAATTCAAAGGAAGAAACTAGTGATCCAGTCTACAACCTAAAAGTCAAAACGAATTTAGACACGAAAGACTACATATTTTATGATTCTACCTATTTGAAATTTCTAAAAGACAAAACTATAGAGAGAGAAAGCAGATCAGTAGTTGCTTGGGCTGAAGGTGAAAAGCAGCATCAGAGAAATTTATGGAGTGACGGAAATGTTCTAAAACTGGATTGCAGGGTAGGTTGCAAAACTCTGTACATTTGCTAAAAATCACCAAATGATTATAAATGGATGAATTTTATAGTATATGAAGTTTACATCAATGAAACTATAAGAAGAAGTAGACTGCTATAGTAAACCAAAAACATGATTAAACCTTATGAGATATGTGACCAGCAAGGATAGCATTTGAAGTATTATTCAGTGTTGTCAGTGTTTAGTTACAATTCCTGTGAAGATTCAGTTTTATTTTTACTGAAAGAGCGGAAAATGTGATGATAGATATTTTTTCAAAATTGTCCTTGGTGCTTCCACCTTTTACTGCTATATGTGTAATTTACCATCAAATTCTTTAGAAATAACAGAAATGTTTATCACTATGACATCCCCTCACTTTGAGCAATTGAGCTCAATTGAGCTCACTAATTGAGCAATAACCTTCTCTGGAGATGGGTACCTAATCCATATTATTCCCTGTTTGTTGATGCCAGTCCTTTTTGCTCATGGTAATTGATCAGTGGATTAATTTGAAAGAGCAGGTACTCAGGTTTTTCTACAGTAGAGCCTAAGAAAACCCATATGAAAAATATGCACAGAGAGTGCAATGAGGATTCAAAGATAAAAGTATGACAAAGCCTTTGACCATGTGGATCACAGCAAACTGTGGAAAATTCTGAAAGAGATGGGAATACCAGACCACCTGACCTGCCTCCTGAGAAATCTGTATGCAGGTCAGGAAGCAACAGTTAAAACTGGACATGGAACAACAGACTGGTTCCAAATCAGGAAAGGAGTACATCAAGGCTGTATACTGTTACCCTGCTTATTTAACTTATATGCATCATGAGAAACACTGGGCTGGAGGAAGCACAAGCTGGAATCAAGATTGCCAGGAGAAATTCAATAACCTCAGTTATGCAGATGACAACACCTTTATGGCAGAAAGTGAAGAAGAACTAAAGAGCCTCTTGGTGAAAGTAAAAGAGAAGAGTGAAAAATTGGCTTAAAACTCAACATTCAGAAAACTGAGATCCTGGCATCCAGTCCCATTACTTCATGGCAAATAGATGGGGAAACAGTGTAAACAGTGAAAGACTTTATTCTGGGGGGCTCCAAAATCACTGCAGATGATGACTGCAGTCATGAAATTAAAACGCTTACTCCTTGGAAGGAAAGTTATGACCAACATAGACAGCATATTAAAAAGCAGAGACATTACTTTGCCAACAAATGTCTGTTTAGTCAAGGCTTTGGTTTTTTCAGTAGTCATGTATGGATGTGAGTGTTGGACTATAAAGAAAGCTGAGTGCTGAAGAATTGACACTTTTGAACTGTAGTGTTAGAGAAGACTCTTGAGAGTCCCTTGGACTGCAAGGACATCCAACTAGTCCATCCTAAAGATCAATCCTGAGTGTTCATTGGAAGGACTGATGTTGAAGCTGAAACTCCAATACTTTGGCCGCCTGATGGGAAGAGCTGACTCATTTGAAAAGACTCTGGTGCTGGGAAAGAGCTTCCCTGGTGGCTCAGATGGTGAAGCATCTGCCTACAATGTGGGAGACCTGGGTTCGATCCCTGGGTTGGGAAGATCCCCTGGAGAAAGAAATAGCAGCCCACGCCAGTACTCTTGCCAGGAAAATCCCACGGACAGAGGAACCTGGTAGGCTGCAGTCCATGGGGTCGGGAAAGATCCTGGGAAAGATTGAAGGCAGGAGGAGGAGATGACAGAGGATGAAATGGTTGGATGGCATCACCGACTCAATGGACATGAGTTTGGGTAAACTCCGGGAGTTGGTGATGGATAGGGAGGCCTGGCATGCTGTGGTCCCTGGGGTAGCAAAGCGTTGACAGACTGAGCAACTGAACTGAACTGAACTGAACTGAACCTTTAAAATTTTAATGGAATAGGTATATATAAAATGTTATTAGTCTGAAATTTTCATTTGTTAGTGATTTTCCAAGAAAACAAAATAAAATGAAAACTAATCACATATGTTTGTATATATGCAACTTGCATATACACACATGTATGCACCCATACCCAAATGCCTATACCTATATCTACATGTGTCCATGCAGGCACACTCAGTTGTGCCTGACTCTCTGTGGCCCCATGGACTATAGCCTGCCAGGCTCTTCTGTCCATGGGACTCTGAGGCAAGAGTACTGGAGTGGGTTGCCATTCTCTTCTCCAGGGGATCTTCCTGACCCAGGGGTCAAACGTGAGTCTCTTGTATCTCCTGCATTGGCAGGCAGGTTCTTTACCAGCTGAGCCACCAGAGAAGCCCTATGTCTACATAGATTTGTTTTATTTTCAATTCTCTCACAAGCTGAATTGTGCTTCTAAAAGTCATATGTGGACATCTTAGCCCCCAGTACCTTGAAATGTGACCATATTTGGATTCAGGTTCTTATAGGCATAATCAAGTTAAAATGAGGTCATTAGAGTGGGCCCTAGTCCAAAAATCTGGTGTTCTTATAAAAAGGAGAAATTTGAATGCACAGGGAGAAGACATTGTGGACAAACAGGGAGAATGCCCTTTGCAAGTCAGAAACCTGGAGCAAATTCCACCCGCACAGCCTTCAAGAAGGACCCAGCTATGTTGCTACCTTGATCTGGGACTTCCAGCCTCCAGAACTATGAGACAGTAAATTCCTGCTCTTTAAACCACTCAGTCTGTGTTATTTTGTTATGGCAGCTTTAGCAAACCTATGCACTAGTCTCGGTAGGGCTCTGAAGAATAGAAACTGAAATGTTTTATGTGCAAATAATCTAGAGTTTGCTTGTTAAATTCAAATTGATTTGCTACTGAAATGAAAAATAGAATTGGAAAATACTGCAAGAACTGCAATATATTGTATCTACAGGAGAAGAAGGAAAGATATATTCAATGTGTAATACAAAGTGTGACAAACGTGAAACTTGTAGTCACATATTAAAATTCTATCTGGCTTCGTGGATCCTATTGGCAGAGGAAGTGTTTAAGAGGGGGATTTAGGTGGAAATAAAAGTCATTCATGTGCATCTACAATAGCTTGAATTCAGAATAGAAAGACATTCTCTCTATTTCTGACATTATGGTTTTCCAATGATATATCTCTGCAAATTCCTGTAAACCCCTACAGTACATAACATTCACCTGGGCAATTGCTTATCCTAAGCAGATATTAATGTAATATAGTAACAGAGGTGGAAACATTACTTGGAAACATTTTGAAATGTCCCCTTCTTAGAAAGTTTTATGTTGTTTATTAATACTTAGAAGGGAAGCAAAGGATGCCTTCATGTGTGTATATATATAAATACACATATATATGTATGTGCATACATACACATAGACATATTTTTGGGTAAATATTTTATCAACCACTAAGAAAAAGTAAAAAGTACTTAGAAATTTATTTTAGCTGTCTCTTTCCAGATTTTTGTTGTTGTTTTTATTGCAAAGTGATAAAAGAGAAAGTATTCCATTACTGAAATGAAAACTTCCCACTCCAAAATCCATTCACTTTCATCATGTAAAAGAAAAGAAACGAAAAGATAAATTTTAAAGACATTGGATCTTAAGCTCCTAGCTAAAAAGTGAGATTTAAATTACCTTGGACACAGACTGTAAATGGAACAACTATACAGCAGGCCCTCTTATCTGCAGGCTCCAAATCCATGAATTCAACCCAATGCAGATAGAAAGTCTGTTGGTCGAATCCCAGGGTGAGGGATATGAAGATAGGGAGGGGTGCGTGCACTAGCCATATTTTGTAAAGGACTAAAACATCTTTGGATTTTGGCATCTGCAGGGAGTCCTAGAAATACTCCCGCAAGGACATGATGGCTCGACTGTACTAGAATGTGTGCATTTCACGCAACTACAAATCTATAGATTTGTTTATGCATCACCCTCTTTATCTATGATCCTATTGTTGATCTTATTCTCTAAATAACCTAAATGAGTGTCATGATATTTGCTTGCTCTATTAGTCTGTCTCACTCTCTTCCACGTTCACTTCAGAGAAGGAAAGTTTTATAGACACTATTGAGTTACTCTTCCACTTTTCACTTTGAGAAAATGTCCTGTTCAATGGCCTCTTATCACAGAGCCTCTCATTATATCATTGCCTCTTTGATTTCTCTTGGTGCCTATGTCCTAGAGACTCTAAGAAAAGCATATATAAAAGTGAGCTTACAGATACTGCCATAGGCCCCTAGTCCATCATCCATCCTTACAGGTACATACATACAATAGAACGTTACTCAGCCTTAAAAAATAAGGAAACTCTGCTGTTTGGGACACATGGATGAACACAGAGGACATTATGCTAAGTGAAATAAATCAGTCAC
This sequence comes from Odocoileus virginianus, assembly GCF_023699985.2. Classification (NCBI taxonomy): domain Eukaryota; kingdom Metazoa; phylum Chordata; class Mammalia; order Artiodactyla; family Cervidae; genus Odocoileus; species Odocoileus virginianus. The sequence continues at coordinate 11,949,238 of NC_069682.1, read as the reverse complement.
AGTAAAAATACTGTATGATTCTGCATATATAAGGAATCTAAAGTCATCAAATTCATAGAAACAGAGTAAAATAACATAGCCAGATAGTGGGGGAGGGAACATGGGAAGGTCCTAACCAAGAGGTATAAAGTTTCAGTTATGCAAGATGGATAAGTTCTGGAGATGTGTTGTACAACATTGCACCTGTAGTTAGTATTGTACTCCTAAAAAATCTCATGAGAATAGCTACAACGTTCAATTTTTTATCACAGTAACAAATAATAAAAACAAGTTGTAACTTGAATCTTCTATTTAAACTGCAAAATATTGACTTGACATGTTGTATGATGGACTCCATGAAATAGGTTTTGACACAGTAATGACTAATTAGAGTCATTAATTAGACTCTAATTAATTAATTTTGATTTGATCCTTTCTCAGCTTGCAACATGCTCATTTTAGATGTTACTCAGTAATCCAAGTATTATTGGGTTAAAAGTACCATATTTTAATGGCTCAGATCAAATTTGGTTTGCATCAGGCATAGTGTTTGATAGCTTGCCATCACCAAGTGAAACATAGAAAGGATTTTAAAAGGCTGCATTGTCACTGAAAAAATATGCAGTCCTACCACTAGAGGCCTAAGAAAAGTATCGCAAAGTCCACACTATACACACACACACACACACACACACACACACACACACACATATATATATATAAAACATTGGGCTGGAGCTAGGGTATTTTCAACTCAAAGTAAACTGGAATTCTTTACCTCACAAATAAACTGGTAGTCCCAAACATCAAATAATGTTTCAAATGAGAAATAACAGTGAATATTCATTTGAAAATAAAGACAGAATTTAAGCAGGTAGGATTTAATTAGCCAAACTGGAATGTAGCCAGACTTCTTCAGCTAACATCTCTGCTCATTAATAGATAACATTATTCCCGCCCTGCTAAACCCAATGTCAGGAACAGAAAACATCCTTGCTTTACTTCTTCATTGGTAAATATCCAAAATTAAATAGGATTTAAAATGCACACATTTCAAATAAAAAACATTTCTCTGTAAGATAGGTATAGCCACTTTTCCACTATTAAAACTATTAACATGGGAAAAATTCATGTATCAGCAATAATATCCCCATACTTTAAAATATGAAGTCAAGTTATTTGTTGGGTACTGCATACTGTAGCAGACTTGTCACGCCTTCTTTAACCAGTTCCTGTCCCTTTTTCTTCTCCAAATATCACCCTGTTAAAAAGAAAAAAATCTGTTTTTCCCATAGGATTTCAAGTGATTTTGTTATAATGGCACTTGCTTCCCTGCCCACAGTGATAATCCAGCAGTGGCTGCACCATTCAAGCTAGGTTATTTCCCAGGATGCTTCAAACTGCATGTAGGAAAAGAGTGGCCATTCTCTCTGAACGGGAATTTGGGAAGCTGTGTTCCCCATGGAGCTGGTGTATTTTCCAGCCTCATAGGAAGTTGTCCTGAAACGCTGAAGCAGACACAGGAGATCAGCTGAAGAAACAGCTGAGAAGACAATCAAGATGGTCTGGGAAGATGAGATGTTGTTCTTAAATTTTCCAGAGTTGCCTTTATTTCTGTTTTCCCAGATCTTGGTGCTTTAATTATTCCTAAAATATAATTCTACTAGTTGCTCCCAGTAACTACAAAAAAAAGTTGCTGTTTAAGCTAATTTGGCTCAACAGTAAGGAATTCACCTACAATACAGAAGTCGCAGGAGACGCAGTTTCAATCCCTGGGTTGGGAAGGTCCCCTGGAGGAGGGCGTGGCAACCCACTCCAGTGTTCTTGCCTGGAGAATCCCGTGGACAGAGGAGCCTGGTGGGCTACAGTCCATGGGGTTGCCATGGACATGATTGAAGCGACTTAGCACACACGCGTGTACGCACTGGTGCCACAGTGGGATGACTAGAGCTGTTGGGAGCTTGTCAGGTTTATTTCTCTCCATGTGGCTTTCTGTTTGGCTGGTTTGGACTTCCACATAGCACTGAAGTCTCAGGGTCAATATGAGACTGTGAATGAGTCTCAGAGTGAATTACAGTGTCCCCAGAGAAAACATCCCAAGAATTCCAGGTGGAAGCTGTGAGACTTCTTAAGACCTAGCCCTGAAAGGAACATCTACTGCATTTTGTTGTTTGAAATGTGAGTCACAGGACCAACCCAGACTTGGTAAGAGTCTAATAAGGGCATTCACACTGGGAAGTATGTTTTGTTGAGAACCTGTCTTTGAGATGAGTTTCCACAGTAAGTAGAGGTGTTAAGAACTTAAACAGTTAACCAGGCATCAGAAATCGTACGTTTCATAATAACAGTATATTGCCTTTCATTTCAATATCTTACACGTGTTTTCATTCTTCACTGCCTAGTGCTGTGTCTGGAACATAACATGTGCTCAGGGGATACTTGCAAATTAAATAGCTGGATGTTAGTTTATCCATTCTGGTGTAATATTTACTTAGTACTCACCTGATAAATATACAGGTACAAAAAGTCTAAATGAAAATCCTATATGTAAGAAATTTTGGGATACAGCCCAGGAAGTATTGATTCAGACTTCCAGGCCATTATACAGGGAGAGCTTAGATTGGTGGGAATGGGCTTATAAAGCAGCAAATACCAGCTTATTATACCACCTTTCTTGCTATGCATGGGTCTGAAGTATATTCTACCTACCTGGCCAGCAGGTAGCTGGAGAGATGCTATGATCCATGCAGCGTATAAAGTATGTCATTTGTGATATGACTCCCAAATTCTAGACACCCATGTGGCTTATGTTGCCAGGAATGCCTTACCTTTCTATTCATCTTACAGTAAACTAAAGGGAATTGTGGCTGTTATTTTCTTCCAAAGATTAACTAAAATGACTACCACTCATCTTAAATAATTATCGCTTCTAAAATACACACAGGTGTAAGATGTGTAGGTACGCCTTGAGGACTTTATTATATGGAAAACATAGCAGCATTTCATAGAGACAAACAGCAACATTATTTTGACTGCCTACGGCAATCAGAGAAAACTTCACTGAAAAATTCTCATTTCCTAATTATTGCTATGTATAGATAGGACTGTCTCCTGGAGGGTTTAGACGAATTTTCCCACTGGAGTTTATTATATCTGATTACATGCTAGAGCAGTAAATGAAATCTTGATTTGTACCTTCTTTCTAATATCTTAAGTTTTCCTAATTATTTTCAGAGAAAATTTTAGCTAACAGAAAAATATAAATTTTTATGTGGGACCTGTATAAGCCTAGCATAGCAGAAAATTATCACCCATCTTCTGATTTCACAGATGGCTAATTAGTAGCACATGAAAGTACAAAATCTTTTCACTCAGAAAAAATTCCATAATTTAAGACTATCACTACATCTATGAATGCTAAGATCTTCCTCATGGTGTCACTGAGAAACACTGAGTTTTTACTTTTAAACCACTAGAAGCAGTGCTTGACACATAACTGTTATTAAATATTGAAAAATATTATCACCTACATCTTTAAAATTATGTCTTTCACACTGTTTAGGTTTTCCAATACAACTCTAATTTGTTTTTAATACAGTCATATTAGTATTATTCACTATCATGTCTTCTTAATGCACTGTTTTGGGTTTTAATTAAATACCCAAAGATGATACCCCATAAGCTTCCATTTTTCAAAAGGTAAAAAAAAATATATAGTTTCAATCACAGTCATTCTCAGTTTGTGCTATTGTCTGGAAATAAGCTTTCTGTCTAAAGCACACTGGCCTGACATATGAAAAAAAACCATAAATAGGTTTTCATGGGTTTTCATAAAATGTAGCCAATTATTGATTTGAAATCCTGCTTAGCTACAACAGAATACTCTGTCATCAATTACATTTGGGGGTTTAACCTATAGATAGAAGACATGAAAAAGCTGAGTTAATGACTTTTTCAACTGGCCAAATGATATCCTTGGGGGGTGAAATGTAATCCCTAGACTGTCGGTAATTTCCAATTGTCACTGCCACACTTGCTACTGGGGGAGCGGATCTTCCTATTACTGAGCCAACAAGCTACTCTAGACCATCACTTATGTTTCCAAAATAAAAGACCAATGCAAGCCATTTTTTCGCCTCTTCCAAATACTACTGATCTTCCTATTTCCATGGTAACCGACTCCTGCTGGCATGATCAAGAAAAGACTGATTTGGGATTTTAATTAATTGCTTAGAAATGGAAATGTAACAGGGACTGGCAGTTCAACTAAGCACATTTTGCAAAGTGAATAAAAATAGAGTTTCTGAAATACTTGAAATTGTTTCAGTGGCTGTAGCACATCTTTTTCTAGACACCTTAATTTATTCCATTCTCCAAATAAATCTGCCAAATGTACTAAGCCATTTTGTCAACACAAATCATTTTGGCAAATACTTTAATCCCTCTTCTAAACAAAATGCATTGTAATTTAAAAAATCTAACCCATCAGTGTGAACCCACTGGGTCCCATCTGAGATATTAGTAGATCATGTTTAAAGGACCTGTCATTTCCTACTTGTAAAGAAGTGCCCCTATTCTTGTTACCTGCTAAGGAGAAAATTCCTTGACCTTCACCCACCATAGCAGTGTTCCATGTTCCTACCATTAAGGATGGCCTTGTGTGTGTGTCCGTGTGTATATCTGTTCAGTCGCTCAGTCATGTCAAGTTCATGTGGGCCAAGGACTGTAGCCCACCAGTATCCTCTGTCCATGGGATTATTCAGGCAAGAATACTGGAGTGGGTTGCCATTTCCTTCCCCAGAGAATATTCCCAGGGATAGAACCCATGTCTCCTGCATTGCAGGCAGATCCTTTACCACTGAACCATCAGGGAAGCCCTCAAATTGACAATCAAATAATCAGATGAATTTAACCACAGTGCATTAGGTAAATTAAGTAAGAGTTTTAAAGAACCAGAGCTATTGGTTATAGTTAATGCCTTGTAATCTAGATGTTTCACCTCTATGGTCAGGAAGTAGAGAGCATGTCAAAGGAAGAATTTCCAAGCAAACCACTAAAGCACCCTGTGATACTGGTTGCAGGTAATGATAGGTCTACTAAAATTCAGGAAGATTCAAATCAGATCCCACCACAGCCCCAACTCCTAGTCAACTGATAGAAAATATAAGATTCGGGAACCCCAAGGTAGGTTGGGATAAAAGACCATGCAGTTGAGTCATCTCACTCGCAAAGCAGGCTTGTCAACATGGCGGAAGTCCAGTTCAAGCTGTGGTTTGTCTTCTTTTACTTGTTTTTTTGGAGTCAACCACAAGAAAATGAGTGATGAGAATAACTAACGTCAAAAGCTGTTGCATCTTCAGAGCAAGAAAACTACACCACAGATAATGATTCTAAGCAAAGTGAGGAAAAATTCCACCAGTTACACCAAATTTTTGTTCTGTGTTTCTACTCCCTGCAAAAGACACTTGGGACAAAGCAAAATGAAATAGAGCTTTAGCCTCTTGTCCTGGGAAGATCAAGCAAATCCCCCACAATATCACTGTGTGGACTACTGTTTAATAAGAAACAGCAGGACCCTGCTGCCTAGATACAGGAGGTGTAGACCATGCATACGCTCTGCTCTGTTTTATGCCCCTTGGTAAGAACTAATGCACATGACAACAAACTGGATGATGCAATGGAACAAGAAACTAATGGGGGCAAACAGATAAGGTGAACGAGACTTTTCCACATTTAAAATACTCTGGAAGGTAACGTCAGTGGTGTCTATATTCTAATGGAACTCATTTTTATATTTTCAAAGCCTTATGGTTTTTTCAACAAACCTGAACTTTAAAGAGAAAACATCATACATGCTCTAAATTAAAATACTTATAAAATAGAATAAAAACATCAATATTTGGTAAATGACAAATATCAAAGGTATAGAAATTAAGCAATAAGCAAATGGCTGCAAAACACAAAAAGAATGATTATCCAGAAATGACAACAAAAGTTTTCAGACATAAAACTATCTTTTAACATACCATCTTTGTTATGAACTATATATGTAACAGTTCAGCTAGGATTAAATATATTTAATTATATATAACAGTATGTTTCTCTGTGTGTGCATCCATCCATACTACACATGTATAATTCCTATCTAGATTTTAACACACTATTTTGTCTAATCCAATGTTATAATCATAAAAATTAATGATGTGTTTTCACTCTAAACTCACTTTCTGCTATAGCCTGACATAACTTTTGGTTTCACTCTGATCTTTGACCTGGTAAATCTTTCTGAACTTTATTTTACCTTTTTTGTTTGTTTTCCTAAAGGGGTTTGAACCTGCTTGGGGCCATTGTCTTTCACAGGAAGTACTATGGTGTGTGTGTGTGTGTGTGTGTGTGTGTGTGAGGTAGGGGATGCAGAGTGTGGGTGTCAGAGGAGAGGGGAATGCATGCATGCTCAGTCATGTCTGACTCTCTGTAACCCCATGGACTGTAGCCTGCCAAGCTCTTCTGTCCATGGAAATTTTCCAGGGGGAAGAGAACTACTAATTTTTGGGTGCTATTACCATGCCAATCCCTATGACAGGCTGGCCTTTGTTTAGTCACAAAGTCATATCTGACTCTTTTCTAACCCCATGGACTGTAGCCCACTAGGCTCCTCTGTGCCTGAAATTTCCCAGGCAAGAATACTGGAGTGAGTTACCATTTCCTTCTCCAGGGAGGATCTTCCGGACCCAGGGATCAGATGCGCATCTTCTGCATTGGCAGTTGGAGTCTTTACCCCTGAGCCATCAGGGAACCAAGCTGGATATCTTTACTCAAGTACCTGCCAATCAAACTCTACTTAAAAATGCTTAAAAGCACAGAAGCGTTCTCTTTCTAGTGTCGTCATTTGACCTGAACTCTATTTCGCCTGCTAACAATAGAATGAGCTTGCATGTAGCTTCAGAACTCAAGTCTAAATTGAGAGCATTTGCTCATATATTTGTCCTAAAAATCACACTTCTTACCAAAAAAGAACCTGTTGGAATTAAGAAATTTTCTTTGCTGTGATTTTTCTTTTGTTTATTCCATTTTTCCCCCTGAAAGTACATTATGAAAGTCAGAGAGCTTGTTCATTTTGGATAATGATTACTGCAAGAAGAAGCTGACCAGTTCGAAGTAAGTCAGGGACCAAGGGTGGTATGTGCTGTGGATTTCTCACATCTCTGTTTGCATCCTTGTTCTGTCTCATCTCTTTCCTCTCTCCCTTGATTCACCGCAAAGCAAATGTTTGGTAAACGTGGGGCTGATGAAGGTGGCTGCTTTGTGGACTCTCTCAGGAGAAAGCTCCAATTTCCATTCCAGACCATTCCTAGAGCTCTTGGTATTCTCATGTAGAATAACTTTGCAACTTATGCAAAAGTATCTATTATGTGTGGTGGATTACTGACTCTACAATTTAGCGTGAATTTTAAAATGGAATACCCTGTGACATTGCTTTCAACAGTCTGTATTATCTGACATTATCTTTTAGTCTTCAAGTTTAAAAAAAATAGTAAGAACTTGGCTCTACCTGAAGTTAATAACTAAAAATTCAATATGCTCCTACAGGATATAAATGTATGAGTCTCCCGGAGAAAGATGAAACTAATTTAAGAACTTCCCACATATTGAGAACAGTTCACAGAAATTTACCAGCTGCTTCTTCATGTAAGATAGGATCTCTTGGTTCAGTGAATGTGCTGAATGCCAATTAAAACATTACATACCTTGAGGGCATTAATATGGAGCAAAAGAGGATGACTGACGGGAAGGTCAAAATAAACTTAGCAAAAGAAAAGTGTCTGATAAAGAATAACCTGCATTACAGTCTACAACAGCCTGCCAACTTCCTGAAAATTATTGTATAAATATGGATGATAACTATGGAGTTCTTTTGCAACTCTCGTGTTTCTGGGGCAGTCAACATCTGATTATAAGCAAAGCTTCTTTGGAAACAAACTACAATGTCAATTCCTACTGGGACAACTTTTCCAGGTGTGTCCCAGAAGGAAATGAGACTCAGAGCTTATTGAACTGGCCAGAGTTGAGAGGTAAAGACACATCCACAACTGAGCATCATTTCTCCTTTGGCCCAGTTGATTCATTCTTTCTGGAGCTGTTACTAGTGGCCCTCCAGTCTTCCAATTAGCATATTGGACACCTTCTGACCTATGGGGAGGGTGGGCGGGGCTCATCTTCTGGCGTCATATCTTTTTGCTTTTTCATACTGCCCATGGGGTTCTCTAGGCAAGAAGACTGGAGTGGGTTGCCATTCCCTCCTCCAGCGGACCACGTTTGGTCAGAACTCTTCACTATGACCGGTTCAACCTGAGTGGCCCTGCACAATGAAGTTCGTAGCTTCCCTGAGTTCCGCAAACCCCTTTGTCATGACAAGGCTGTGATCCATGAAGGGGCATAGTCTAGTTCGGAGTTTTCAGTAACCACAGAATGCACTGTCACTCTTAAATTAGATGTGTCTGCATTTGGTGTTTCCTGAAATAACTGCAAATTTATATGGTCCATGATATTTATTTTTATATGCGTGTGAAGTCCTCCACATCAGCACATGAACTTTGGAAAACAACTACATTATATTTAAGCAATCAGTTCTTTGTTACAGCTGAAAACAGTGGGTGGGCCGTTTTGTTGTTTTTTTTTTCCAGGAAAAAAATAGGCTGAGAAGTGAACACCTCAGATTGCTTCTATTTGTTTGAGGCTCTTATCCTCAGGGCTGCGTTCTCCTGGCTGGGTGTACCTGTTGATCGAACTGTTTAACTGTAATTATTCCAGACAGCTTTTTGGCTCACAGCGTTGTTTCATAGGCTTCATAAATCATACAAATTATTACCCAATAGAAAACTGTAATTACCCGCAAACCCTGACATGCCAAAATGTGTATTAATTAGATAAGATAATAAATACTTTACTGCACATAGATATAATTATTACCTCAAAAGTGACATATATACATATACTATCTTGATATTCTGCAGCAAATGATTCTATATGATGCTCAGTTCATAACAGAATTGTTATCTAATTTGATTAATTGGTTAATGCTTTTGCAAGGTATTTCAAACACAAGAAATGAAGTAGGATTGTTGTTTCAAACTTAATGTTTTGATCAAATGAGGTTCAAACTATAATTTGCAGAGGGATTTCCTATGGAGTTAATTTATAGAAATTTTTGTTTCTTAGTTCGATATTTGAGTTTGTGTAGGAAGACTTAAGAATGAAATTGCACCTAAAATTTTGTTAATCTCATGTCTATAAGAGTAAAATATGACTTATTCACTATTAAAATGTGGAAAACTTTCTGGAAGAAATAAGCATAATGTTCCAAAATATATACTTTTTTTATGCATGAATTGAGTCCGAATTTCAATGTAGAAAGAAATTCCAGAATAAATTTGAAAGAACAGATTTGATTAAGGAGCATTCATATAAATATTCAGTTCCTAACACCTTGTTCTTATTGTTAATGATGTGTAAGTTCAGACCTACAGGGGATAAGTGAGATAGAGGAGAGCTATTATAGTCAAGTGTCTATTATATCCTAGTTTATTTGACATAATCTATTGTTTTCAACTCAGTCTTTTCAATACATGCAGCAAAAATGGATCTTATACTTAATGTTCTAAAATTATATATAATAATCTCTCTATATCTCAATGGATATACATGACACATTACATTGAAATAAAAAATTTCAGGCTGAAGAACAAAGAGGAACAGTAAAGACTATTGAAGGGGAATATAAGTCAACTCAACTGTTGTATGTTTAAATCTGCCTCCAAAAAACATGATCACTGGCAGCTTTCATTTAAGTGAAGGCATTCTTAAGAAACTCAATATGAAGAAATGAAATATAATCTATCTTGTATTTTCCTGTTTAGATAACTATCTCCATGAATCATTTAAAAGTTAATTCAAAGCCAATTGACTCACCTGCCTTCCTTTTGTTATTATTGGGTAATTTTTAGGGAGAGTCATATGAAAGGGAAATCATGTTGAAGGTAACATATTAGTCCACTGTAGAATTTTCTCAGAAATAACAGAAAAGACTCTCATGGAGACAGTTAAAGTAGTCTAGCTGTGCAACAAATTTTCTGTATCTAGCCTACTCAACCAATGTCTGTCTTTGCACCTAATGTACATTAGGCATCTAATAAATACAGGCTGAATAAATAAATGCAGCTAAAGGACATTTATCTGGGAGAAGAGGGCTTAATTGACACTGTACTTTATTTGGATAATGGTATCATTATAACATGATGACTTTGGGAAAATATAAATAACTCAAAGATGTTGCTAGTTCAGAAAAGAAAATGGCACTGTAAAGTGTTACAGAAAGAATGAGGAAGAACCATTTGAAGAAGATTTTACTTTATACACTCAAAATTTAGTTTTACAAAAATTTTTTCTGTGTGACAAATAAGACATACAATTAGCAAAGGAACCAAACTGTGTCAATGTGATAGCAGAATTTTTTAGCAATTTCTACATATGCAAATAACTCTAAACATTAGTCTGTTCATTATTAATTATAAATAATTTGTTACTAATTTCATAACAATTATGAAAACATAGCCTATACAGAAATTTACTTACTTATAGTTTATTATATATTTTGTAAAAATTCAAGATACAGAAATTTTAAGGCATGAGCAAGTTCCAGGGTAGAATTCTCTTCTTAGAGCACCTTGTGGTAATTATGCTGGCTATGGCAGGAAGGGGCAATCCAAAAGGAATCCATTAAGAAAAGCTATGGATGGTTCCAAATTCTGCTTCTGAGATTAGGTGAGGTTAGGTTATTCATCCCAATCCTTCTATTGAAAGCAGAAAAGATTCTGGATAAAATATATTTTAAAAAATTTTCTTTAGAAGCATTAGACAACTATCAGAAGTCACCAGCCAGAATCTTAGAACAGTCAGTAACCCAGAGCAGTGAGTGGAGGACTAAGGGCGTGTGTTAATTCAGGCAAACTTGAATTAGGGCAAGAGGAACAGAAATAAAATCTCTGTAACCACCCAATATTCAGAATCTAATAAAAAAGCATCATCCACTCCTCCAATAAGCTGAGTTCTGAAAGAGCTGTAACCTCAGAAAAAAATATAAAACAGAAGAAAGTCCCCCTCCTCATACCTGGACAACTGCAAGTTTTTTTGAGCAGAACAAAGCAGGGAAAAAGGGAAGGAGGAGAAGACACACAGTATTTTATTGTAAATAAAATAGACTCACCACTTGGCATTACGCGTACTAAATTTATGGCGTTACAAATCTTGTCTGGAAATCTCAAAGAAGGGCTTGATATTCGCACTTTTCAGTACTCCTATTTACTCATTTAGGAGGAGTAATTTATTCAATCAATCAATCAGTCAACCAATTGTTACAGAGAAGGCCATAAAATGCTCTCTCTAAACAAAATGCTCTAGGATACAAAACAGGCAGGAATTCTTACTATTATTCTCAAGATAATTCTTCATTTTTTTAAACATTAGAGCCCAAATGCTCAGGGTATGGCAAGACTTCAACCAATTTCTAGATTGAGTAAATATAGATGTCCTTCCTGTCACTGAGAGATATTACAATTTTCCTAATTTATTCAAATTCACCTTATTTAACATTGAGCATCACCTGATTTTTTTGGTCCCAAGTTCATAAATGTCCTACTTTCTGCACATTAATTTATATGCTTATAGTGTCTTGTTTAGAATCCAGATCTAGTCATAAAATTCAGCTTGTCACCCAAGAAATGGTGAACATCGCAAACACATTTATTGTCAGGGAGCAGTTTAGGTGCTGGTGAGAATTTGACTTAGAATTGAATAAGGACTTTTGTCATAGTTTAATATAGGACTCAGGAAATTTTATTTTATTTTATTTTATTTTTTTCTGAAAAATATGGAACCCTTCACGAATTTGCGTGTTATCCTTGTGCAGGGGCCATGCTAATCTCTGTATCATAGAACTCAGGAAATTTTAATAGGTGGAATTCAGAAATCTTAAAGGCCAAAGATCTCATCTTCATACCAATTGAGATTTCACTATTAAATGCATACTAATTGAGCTTTTAATCCGTGTCAGAGACAAACCTCATAATTATTACAGAAGACAAGAAAGGGTACTTACACCAATAGAATTTTCTGTTCAAAATAGGCTTATGTAATCAATGTTTGTGTCACTCTATAGTTAATTAATCATTGAAACAATATCATTTTAAATTAAATAGTTGTTTAAAACACACCTGTTTTTTATTCATTGCTATATCCTCCACACCTACAATACTATCCAGTGCATAGAAGAGACAATAAATATTTGGAAAATGAATGAATGATTTTAGAAAATGAATGAATAAAACAAAAGTCTTCTTCAGACTCTGGTACCTACCCATAAACCTTTAAAACTTATAAAATTCTAAAAACTATAAAATTCATATAAACCTATATGAAAAAGAACATTGTAATTATTTAAATTCCATCTAATGATTGTTCATATGGTGGTGATTTTTAATGATGTAAATGCTGAATGATTATTTTGTAATGTTGTAACTGGCATTTGCTGACGTGATTCATGATTTCTGATTAAGTTTACCTAATTTTTGCTTCTTTGGAGATATAAGAAAGGCAGCAAAAGATGAAAATTAGAAGGAGAGACATAGGTTGTCATTCAGTTTTATGTGAACTGAAAGGTTTATAGTGAGGAACTGTTGGATGCAATTTCAGTAAGCAAGGATTTTGTGGAGAGATTAGATCAGTTACAAATTGCTAAATCTGATGGCTTAGATAAAAATTTTACCAGAGGCTTTAAAAGAAGTAGAACATGTTTTGGGGAGAAGCAATTGCCTTCTGGAGAGTGCACAGAGTATATATTTTTCAAAGCAAATGAAATGTGGAGGACTGTGTAATGAAAGCCTCAGTGAGAATGAAATGATTACATTTTCAGCTAGACTGGACAAATTGTCTTTAATCTGTAGTTGGGCTTCTTTGTTTATGATTACTTCCCCCTCATAAAGCATTTAGCAAAATACAAAATATGTACTTCAAACAATAACTACAGAAAAACAAAGCATGTATTATCTTAGAAGAATCTATATAAGGTGTTTTATAAATGGAAAAACAATGAACACACATATATATATACATATATATATACAATAGATATAGGTAAACACCTTACCTTGTCTTCCTTTATAAGTAACTACATGCCATGATAAGTCACTGGTGTCCAAAAGACCTATTGTTCTTTTTGTTTGTTTGTTTGTTTTTCTTTTTTATCTCTTCTGTCCTTCACTTTGAAACAATTCTTTGGGGATCTCTCACCTCCCCTGCTAAGCTATGTTGGAACAGCTAGAATATATATTTTTAGATTCCTCTGAACACTTCAAGCATTCAACTGCATTGTATCTGGTTCAGAAAATTTTCAAACTGTCAAAAATGATCAGGTTTTGGAAAGATAATCTCTTCTTAAATTCTTACTGGAGTGTGTGTGTGTGTGTTTGTGTGGTGTGTGTGTATGTGTGTGGTGTGCACATGTACAGTCTGAGGAGTGGGAAGCAGGAAGTGGATGGCATGAAAAGTCCAAAATCCATTTCTTCCTGAAAAGTGGCCAATATCACACAACCACTCAGGATAAAATGTCTTTCGAATTGGGCAATCTGTCCTTACCTCATAACTGCATTTAAATCTTCCTGAAATTGGACACAACTTTATATCACACTCTTGGGCTTCAGCTTTGGCAGTTAACATGCATGTTATTGACATGAAAAAAGCAATTAACCTTTACTTATAGAAAGCTTTTTCTAAAAAAACTACCTTAGTTATGAGGAATACTGTGACGCTTTTCACCTAACGAATTGAAGTATCAAGTGAGTCTACTTAGTACTTAAATACAGCTAGTTGAAACATCAGAGAATTTCAACAGTGACTGTAATTCAAGAAAGCATATTAAGTATATTATATGTACTCAACAGAGACTAAACACTTATTCTGTATTAGTGTCATGTTATGGCTGAAGCTTTTGGGCCAGTAACTTAGAGCACTCTGTCGCTGTTTCTACTTTTGAGATACATATGTAACCTAATATGCATCTTACACACATTCAAAACAAGCCATCTCTACGCATGTGATCTAATTCAAAGACACAACTGAGAAACTGAAATATTCCAAAACAAAAAGAATGTGAATTTGTTTCAGAAAAGCCCCAAAGGCATTTCACTATGTCCTACAATTCTTTGGAGTTAAGGGCAAATTGTGTTAAGTAATACATTCACCCATATCACTCAGCACAATATCAGGGGTTAATACTTGGAGTGGAAATGCTGATACTAACATTGACGTTAAATACATTTTTTCCAAGAACCATTTTCTTCGTCTTCTTTTTTAGTATTTAAAGACATTAAGGGCTGAAACTTGTGGGAAGGGGAATAAACTTTAGCTCTGGATGCTCTGATACATTTTTGTTAAACTTATCCAATCCTCACTGATCATTTTTTTTTCTAACGTGAAACATCACTATTTAGTCTAAGACATGGCATCATCAGTTCGGTTTGGGGTTTCCACAGAATTTAATTAGAAATCGAAGGGCCTTGATCATTTGTGTCATCAGTTTTTTTCTGTAGACTGTTAGTAATAGCTGCGCCCAAACAGAAAATACACAGAATTTATTTATTGTGTGTAGATAATACTGGTGAAATACCTGGCAAAAGAGTCATGCTTGTTTTTATAGGAGTGGTTAAATATCTATCCCAGAGATGGCCAATTACTCTTTAGCAGAAATGGCTGATAGCAATCAGACAAGTGCAAATGTGAATTTTGATGCTCTCATTTCTGGTTTCTTTGGGTGTACAGACCTTTTCTACTTCTGAAGCCCTGGGATGATGGGCCACAACAAATAGACAAGAGGACCCAAAGCCCAGATTGTCAAGGGAAGGTTAAGACTCATAATAAAATAATTGAGATCAAGTCTGTCTATACATTAGGCAGAACAGATTAGTTTGAGAGCCAGGAGGGAGCCAGGGAGCCCAGGCAAATAAGAGCAAATAGGAATTAAAATCAGGCGACTCAGTTTCAGAATGCAAATGGGTTGCTAGAGCATATAAGACAATTTCTGGCTTAGCCATGAAACTTCTTATATGCTTCCTGCTGAGACAAGAACCAATTGCAAGAATTGTCCTGCGACTGAGTGCAAGCAATCCCCATTACAGAGGGGTTAAGAAGATTAATCAAGTTTGACTAAGGGATGTGAGTCTATATTTAGGTGTGAAAATGACAATCTCTCACTCCTCTTGCATGTTTTACAAAGGAGGATCAGAAACAAGCTGATTTCACAACTTAAATGTATTGGTTTGATGAACTGTGTTCCCCCAGACTTTGTGACATGGCTACTTGTCCCATTAAATTCGAAGGATACCCCAAAACATCCCTGTGGCACCCTATACCTGTGCTCTCCGTGTCTTCTTTGCAGAGAACTCAGCTGAGACAGTCCCCGTAGATAGACCATGCTCTTGCTGCCTGAGTTTACAGCAAGCTTTTCTTAGATAGAACTTAGAGGCTGAGCTGAGTTAGTCCCAGTGGGAAGTCACCCAGTCAGTTTGGCTGTCCTAGTCTCAATACTTTTTCTAATCTAGTTGCAAATAGGAAAAGTTGGACTTTTGCAAAATCAGCAGGAGAGAGTCCCACCTAAGGGTGAGGCAAATTGAAATTAAGATTGTGAAATAGATGCCTTGAGCATCAATCAGAAATGTTTTTAAAGAGAAAGTATGAACAAGGAAGACTGGAGGCTGGAGGATGCTTCATTTGAGTCAAACTCTCTCGGCAAGAGCTGTTACGTGGTTACGTGTCCCGAAATCAGGTCATGGGAGTTGGCAGTGGTGTCTACTGTAAAATGAGGTTTGGAGATATAGTACCCTCAGAAACAGGAAGAATATTTATAGATCTAATAAGGATTAATAATTTGAGGCTATATAGGTTACTTTTCATCAAAGACTATAAATAGTCATCATAATAATGGTCTCTTCTTTTTTACATTTAATATCTTTATGAAGTAAAGAAAGCCCATTGCTATTAAACTATTTTAGGTTTCTTTGGAGTACAGTTGGTTTACAATTTTGTGTTATATTCTGCTGTATAGCAAAGTAAACTCATTATACATAGACATATTCCACACTTTTTTAGATTCTTCTCCCATATAGGTCATTATAGGGTATTGGTTATAAAGAAAGAAAAATCAAGATACAAGTGATATAAAATAATTTATGAACACTTACACAATGGATCAGGGCTAATTGGACCTAGCTGGCTCATAGTTTGGTACTGTGGCTAGAGGAAGTTTCCCAATTCTGAAGAAGAAAGCTATCCCAGCATTAAAATGAAGTCCTGCTTCCTGGACGCTATGGCTCTCATCTGTGTATCTATTTATCTTTAATGTGATTTTCTTTTCAAAAACTGTGCACAGCTATAGCTTTCCACTTGAAAATGTCTCTTTAGAATTCTACTTTAATCAACAAGTAATTTGGAAAAAAATGATGGGATTAAAAAAATCATCAATGGATGCTAAAACCAGTAGATTAAATTTTGGTGAAAGAAGAGGATATTTATATAGTGTCAAGGTATGTTCCTCATAAATTGCTTATTAACTGCAACAGGAAAACAGTGATGATAAAATTGAAGGGTCTGGTGGATAGTACCTTAATCAAGGAACTAAAATTAAACTCATCAGTATTACAATAAACTGACATCAAGCCCTTGATATGATGCACTGAGGACATCATATCACATCTGTAGTGTTCATGCAAAAGAAACCATAAAACATAATTTGAACCTTATCATAAGGGAACATCAGATAAACCCATATCAAGGAACATTATACAATATAACTGACCTTTATTTTTCAAAAATGTCAAAGTCAGGGAAGACAGAGAAGGACTGGGAACTTTTCTAGATTAAATGGGACTGAAGTCTCATCAAACTAAATGGAATGTGCCATCCTGGACAGCATCCTATAAAGAATTTTAATTGGGACAGTTGGATTTGAATATAGACTGTGGACTAGATAAAAGATTGTATTAATATTAAATTTTCCATTTTCAATAATTGTATCATATATTAGATAATATTTTTAAGAAGTGCAATTTTATATGTGCTTAGGGATAAGAGAGCACAATGTCACCTTCATCTTTCTCTTAAATGGTTCAAATACATAAGGAAGTGATGGAGAAAGGCTGCTAAAGGCAAATAGAGCAAAGTGTTAAATAATTAGTCAATCTAGGAATTTATTTGTTGAATGTCTCAAGCCTAGGAAATCTTCATTTAAAAAGATCTGAAGCATTCTACCAATAATTGTCAACTGCCATCAGGAAGTTCTATAGACTCAGGGAATATATCAGTGAGCAGACCTATAGCACAGCTCTTGGGGTCTGAAAATGTTTACATTTCCCAAAGGTAGTCTATTAATATAATATGGAGTCATCTATTTATCCTAAAATATAGAGTAGGACAGAGACCAGAACTCTTTCCCTTGAAGCCAGTACTCTTATTTCTCAAATTCCAAATGTGAACAAGTAGCTAAGTCAATGGAACACACAGATGTCTTTGCTTCACAGCCTGTTCATCTCTAAACCCAGGCTCTTTCCATTGAGTAACAGCTGGGGTTTTATACTTTCTTCTCTTGATAAGAAGGGGATTAGTTTGATTCTTAAAGTTTGTGTTATTTGACTGTAATTCCTATAATGTCCTCCGTCTAGAGGACATATTGTACTAAGGCAGGAAAGGCCCATATAAATTTATTTGCCCCTTTCTCCATCTGCCATGTCTATGAACATAATCTGAAGTAATTCAAAACAGTAGCAATTTATGGATAATTCAAGCAAGAATTGAAAAATAAATTCCTTGCCACAAATACAAGACATTGTAGACAATATTTTCTGCAAAGTTCACACACTGAATTAGTCACACATCATCTTTATTTAAAGCCCCAATATTGAAACAATCTCTTAAGATCAATGATCATTTGTTTTAAGGTGACAAGACTGAATTTTAATTAATGAGTAAAAAGTAAATACATGAACTTTATATTATCATTGTTTTAAAATTATCTGTTCCGCATTCTGTAATCACTTAAAACTCATTTCTAGACATGTACAGGTCTGTGTGTGTGTGTGTGTGTGTGTGTGTGTGTGATGGTTTACCAAATTCAAAAAAAGTAGCAAATTGCATATAGTAGATACCCAATAAATAGTTGCTTAATGAATGGATGAAAAGAACATTTCAAAATTCTAGTGTGTTGTCCTTATAAGATGGTGATACTCCTTAACCTCACTCTTCTTGCTTTGACCTTCTAATGTATTTACTACATATGCCATATAATTTAGCATCTTTTATAACCGAATTTCATTCTTTAATTATTTAGTGGTAATGTCACCTGTTTAGTATGCTTTTGGGTTACTTAAGTACAATTGCTGTCTAACACATCTTCTTACATCTTAAACGCCTATCAGGGTACCAGAATTCTCACAGAATTTAATCTGCCTTACACACATACTTGTGGACTGATATAACTCTAGATTGTGAATCATGCTAGATTCTTAATTCTTGAATCCTACCTAGAAAGTGATTAGCATAATCATCATCCTGCTAATCTGAGATAGTCAGCTGCCCTCTATGAAAATAAAACACTGAGCTACCAGTAAAATTGGTACTTACCTTGGCTCACCACCAAGTCAATAAATCTTAATGATTCCTGCTTCAGATTCTCATCACAGATATATTCATTCTATCTCTTTCTCTCTCCTCTCTCTCTCACTGCCTCTTTCCCTTTTTAAGATTTTGCTTTACTTCCTCCCTATTTTTTTAACTGGAAAAAACTCCCAGGGGTGATAATCACAGACAGGTTTTATAAAAGTAAAAGCAACTGTGTTGAATCCTGAATTTCAGAAATGACTTGATCCAGCTGTCAATTCCAATGGAAGACAGTAGTGTTCCAGGGGACAGAAAGAAAGAGAGGAATGAAAGTAAAAGACAGATAAAGCATCTTTGCAACAATTCAGTTATATCAACCAGATAGTGGAGAAAGGGGGAGAAGGAGAAAAATGTCCTACCAAGACACTGTATTTATCAAGGAAGCAAACAGTGCCCTGTGAGAGCGTGTACCTCACCTTCTTGTCTTATCCTCATTGTTCAGGCTCTCATCTAATCTATAGGAGCCATCGTTTAGTTTCCTATTTTCAAAATATTGCGTAAGCATTAAAACACTTAGAAAAGCCAAAAAGCACAGGAATGACAAGGGAATTAAGTAGAAGATAGAGAACAACTTTCTAATCATTAGACTGTCAATTCTCTAATTACACTAGCAAGACAGGCAAGAAGTGTGGAGAACTGCATTTTCTCTAAAAATAGATATTATTCAGGAAAAAAGGAGGAACTGTAAACACTCAGCTAAAATTAGATATTCAGCATCTATCAGTATTTACAAGGTGAATCACTTGACTCTGCAAAGTTGTCTGTACTTATTAAAGTTAGCAATAGTGCTTTGTATTTTCTATATTATTTAATATTCACGGTAAAACAGTATGAGGTAGGTACTGTATTACTCTCACTTTATAGATAAGAAATCAAAGGCACAAAGGGGTAAATGGTTTGCCCCAGATACCAAGCAGTAAGAGGCACAGTAAAATTTGAAACCCAAGAGTTCATATCTCAATCTGCAAGCTTAATCCATACACCTCCTAAAATACGCATATCTCAGTTCCAGGTGTCATAATCACATGTCATATACTCTAATTATCTTATATGTCATATACCATACAGCAAATGGTATAACCATACACCATGTGCCATAATTGTTGCTGATAAATTCTTTACTGTTTCTTGCCACTTTTATAATCAACTCATGGCCATTTTATTCTGTTAGATTTTAAGAAACCTGTTCTCATCTACTCTAATCAAACAGAGAGGCTACCTGAGGTTCACTCAGCTTAAGCCTTCTCTCTGTGCCTCCAGCCATCCTGCCAGCTTGTCGTGTAGTAGTCGCTGAGAAATTCTCAACTACCATTTATTCTTCAAGGGTTGACAGTGAAGAGGATGATGAAAACAACTAGGAAAGTCAGGGCATTTTCAAGCTTTGCCATGGTTCACGGTGTCTAAGTAGTAAAGAATTCACTTGCCAATACCGTAGACATAGGAGACTCAGTTTCAATCCCTGGGTCAGGAAGACCCCCTGGAGGAGGGATTGGCAATCCACTCTGGTATTCTTGCCTGGAGAATCTCATGGACAGAGGAGCCTGGTGGACTTTAGTCCCTGGAGTAGCAAAGAGTCAGACATAACTGAGCAACTATGCACATGTGCACATTTTATTTTAGAAATGAAATAACAAAGTCCTATTCACATCATATGAAATTGAGTGATATCAATGCCATGCCTTCACTGAGTTCTTAAAGAATAGTCTATCTTTTTAATATCTTGCAGAAGCTAATATAATGATTTTGAAATTCAGCATTATTTCCTAGAAATAAGAAGTTAATATACCATATATTTTTATTCAGCCATAAGATACATATTGCACCTATTTTTCACAGACTTATAAATAAGTCTGAGACCCTGCTAGGGGAGCCCAAGGTCATGTCTGGGGAGAGGCTGAGAAGTTGGAGTGCAGGAAGAAAGACACAGGAGAGTGCATACTAACAAGAACAATTAAATTCTAATTGTATATACAATGTAATTAAGAGTGAAAAGAGAAATTCCAGGAGGCTAAAGAAGCAGAGGAGGAGCTTTTAATTACACTAAGAGCCAATAATGACAGAGCTATCTGGGGACACTTTCTGTGTAAGACTTTAAACATGAGTAGGGGTTCACCTTGTAAATAAGGACAGGATAGTCAAAGCTATGGTGTTTCCAGTAGTCATGTATGAATGTGAGAGTTGGACCATAAAGAAAGCTGAGGCTGAGTGGTGAAGAATTGATGCTTTTAAACTGTGGTGTTGGAGAAGGCTCTTGGGGGTCCCTTGGATTACAAGGAGATCAAACCAGTCAATGCTAAAGGAAATCAACCCTAAATATTCACTAGAAGGACCGATGCTGATGCTGAAGCTCCAATACTTGGTCACCTTGACATGAAGAGCTGACTCATTTGAAAAGACCCTGATGTTGGGAAAGATTGAGAGGAGGAGGAGAAGGGGGTGACAGAGGATGAGATGACTGGATGACATCACTGACTCGATGGACATGAGTTTGAGCAAGTTCCAGGAGATGGTGAAGGACAGGGAAGCCGGGCATGCTGCAGTCCATGGGGCCGCAAAGAGTTGGACGCGACTGAGCGACTGAACAGCAACAGCAATATACATTGACGAATAGCTCTGGTATTAAAACCCCTACCCTGGTTAAGAGCAATTATAAAATTGTTACATACTGTAAACCTTTAAGGAAGATACTCTAACTATCTCATACTTTATAGATTAAAAAGAAAAACCTAGAGAATTCAACTTACAAACACTGGTACCCAGTTATTTCCGTAATCTCAATTAAATGTCTACTCTAATTGGACTAAGAAAAAGTTCAAGTCATATGCAAGTTCAAAGTTGCCTACAGATTTTTCTCCATAACAAAAGATGTTTGAGGACACAGTTGTACAGACAGTAGAGGTCCCTTGTATTAAATTGTAAAGAACAAATTACAGATCTCTGAAAGTAGTAGCACAGAGAAGTCAGCACATTTTAATAATTAAAGTATTTTCTACTTTCCCCCAAATAAATGGCTTTAATCTGGCCATACTTCTGAGATATCTCTTCATCAAAAATTATTTCTTTAACATGTCTTTTTGTGAATCCCTATTCTATGACCTATGGGGACAAGTCGCTTAAATTATGACATAATTATAAGAAAAGCAAAGTGTTTTAGACAAAATGAAGGTGCTATCCCAAGACAGCACTTGACTAGCTACCATTTGAATAGAGAAAACTATAGTTATGAGTTCCAAGGAAGAGGAAATACTTGAGAGTTTGATAGTCTCAAAAGGCTTTCTGGAAGACGTCTAGCTTGAGTTACCTATTGAAAACTGAAAAGATATGGATAAGAAGAACCCTCAATGGTTGAATGAGCAAAGCGACAGTGAAATGAGAGAATTCTAGGGGTGGTTGGTGAAGAATGGGTAAAAATCTTGGGTAGAGTTAAAGATTAATACAGGAGATTCATAAGAAAAGAGAGTGAAAGAACAGGTGGACATACTCTGCAGAGTTTGAAGTAATGATTTTGCCTTTATCTTTTAGGAATCAGTTTCTATAAAAGATTTTCTGGGAACAATATAATACAATGAATGCAGCTTTTCAGGTTAAACTGATAGCTGTGTGTAGAACCTATTTATCAGAGGACTCAGAAGCCGTAAAGGACAGAGTAACCTGGAATATAGCCTCAAAATAAGAATTTTTTTTAACTTAGAAAGATGGTAATAATAGCAACTAAACTATGGCCATTCAAGGACTGTCTGTATAATCAAGTGGATTAAAGCACCATTAATTCATTTCAGTAATTATAACTACATTGATTCTGATCCATGCACTGTATAACTGATTCAGTTCAGTTGCTCAGTCATACCTGACTCTTTGCGCCCCCATGGACTGCAGCATGCCAGGCTTCCCTGTCCATCACCAACTCCCGGAGCTTGCTCAAACTTATGTCCATTGAGTTGGTGATGCCATCCAACTATCTCACCCTCTGTCATCCCCTTCTCCTCCTGCCTTCAAACTTTCCCAGCATCAGGGTCTTTTCCCATGAGTCAGTTCTTTGCATCAAAGTGGCCAAAGTATTGGCATTTCAGCCTCAGCATCAGTCCTTTCAATATCCATCAGATATTCCAAAGAGTATTCCAATGAATAGAAATTATTATGGTCACAAAATCATGAAGATGTTCCCAGTGGTCAAATGAGCAGTGACAGTTGAAGCAGTTAAGTTTCCCCTTCCGCGGTGACTCCCTTGAAGTTGCTTTGCCTTTTGTTTGTTTTGGTACTGCGCTGCTGTGTCCTGAAGTGCTCTGTATTTTGGCACGCAGTCAACGTTCTCCTAAAAGCAACTTCCATGTTATCAATTAAACTATGCTCTAGGTAGTATGAGATTTAAAGTGATCATCTGTCCAAGGAACAGGGAAATGTCAGATTGAGATTATTATCTGATTTAAAGACTCTGCTACTGTCAGTGACATACCCTAACCTAATTAACGGCGCCTGTAAATTAGCCTGAAGGATCAAGATCATGTTCTCCATACCATACGTTGCCTGGTCATATATTTTATTTATTATTCCTGTTCTTATTCTTTTCCCTCTCTGCCCAATCTTGATTTTTCCATGTAAGGGGAGGTGGAGGAACTAGGTGAAAATCAGGCAGCAGACACTGAAACATCTAAATAACTCTGGTGAGGAGATATGTAGAATAGGTGGTATGGGAGCCTGATCTATATTGTGCAGACATTGCGACAATATGGGTTTTCATAGGTGATACTGGAGAATGAGTTTCTGAACTTGGTGACTATTACAATCAAAAACATGATAAAAAATGATGGTAATATTAGCAATGTCTTGAATAACTTTCCCCCTAGACTGAACTGGGGAGACCCATATAGCTCCAGAAGCTCAAGAAAATCCCTCAGGCCACCCCAATAAATGTTCCATCTGCTTACTGATGCCTGAAATTACACAGGGAGTTTCATTTCTTAGCCCCAAGCATTTGATGCCTGTTAAAATGCAAATCTCTGGGCCATGGCAATACCCTAAGTTGCTGTTATATCCCAGAAAAAAAAAAATTTTTTTTTAGAGAATTTCGTTAAAGTAGATTTTGACAAGGGGAGGGTATGAGGCCCCTAGAACCTGGAAAGGGGTTCAGCCGTACAACCTTAATAGACGGGGGCCAGGGACAAGTGAGAAAAGACAGGAAAAAGAGAAGAACGCAAAATGCAGATGGACCATGTAAAAGAACTTTACTATCATTTCTGTATCTGAGAGTGATACTGCCACTCGAGAGTGTTCTTTCCTTAGTAATTTGTATCTGTTTAAGGTGTTGGAGAACTCAATGAACATATGTCTTTGCAAATGTGCAGCTAGGGTGGGAATAGACATTCTTCCAATCTCACAGGGATGATTAATTGTGATAGAGCTTTATCAGTTTGGTGCATGGAATTTATCCTAATCCACCCCGCCCTGACCCTTTATTTGTAGACTTACAGTCTTTTTCTTAAGCATAGCTATGCAATCTAGTAATTCACTTGATTATAAATTTCTCATTGGGAACATCATATACAGAAGCATCCCATTTTTCTCTTAACTATCCTCTGAGAGAGCATAAGTAATTTAGTACATCATATTTACTGAATTATTGAAGATTGGTATTATTTAATCTATAAAGACTGTTAATTAAAAAAAAAAAATGAGCAAATTTCCCAATCCCCTTTGAGTGTGTGAAAATGCTCTCCTTCAAAAGAAAATTACTCTTGTTTAGGTTGAAGTCAATAATAAAATATATATAAGATATATATAGTTTTACTATAGTTTTACTAGTTTTTAAAGAAAATTATGGGAATTTTTCAGCTGTAAATTTACATTTTGCTGCTTCCCAAACTCTCTGATTAAACATGAAAACATTTATATGTATAACAAATGATATAATAAGGGAAAAGTTTTTGAAGTGGCAAAAAAATAATTCCTTGATCATCTATCTGTTCAGTTTAGATTTGTATAGTTCATATTTGTTTAAATATACTAATAGCAATATGATTTACCTATCCATTTAGATATAGCTTGGAAAAATCTTGAATATTAATTGAGAAAATAACAAAAAAATTTACATCTCATTCCATATTCCAGCTAAAGTCTCACCTAATTGTCTTGAAATTAAAATATATATATATATATGAAAGTTTACTTTTTCCTCTTTTACACAGAATGAAGTGACCAATTCAGGCAGGAGATGGCATCCTGTCGTGTTAATTTCACCAATTTAAGTTGATATTGCATCTCAAAGCATTTGAATTCTGAAGATTTGGAGAACTTCCATTTTATTCTCTTTATTTAAAAGGGATGAAAAGTGATGCACTCAGAGAATTTCCCTTAAAAGGAACCCCTTGATGTGATTTCCTAATTCCTGACACAGTGAAGATTTACCACAGCATTCTGCCCCACTGAAAATGGTCAATATGTTAAAGATCTTAGGTTTTGATGAGCTGCAAAACATTCATATATTTAAACTTTCATGGAGCTCAGGGTGAAGCTAGTGAAAATTCCTGGGTGGAACAATCCAGAACGAGGAATGGAATTTCCAATTTGTAGTAATTGCTCAGGAAATTGAGGTCCAAAGAGGTCAAGTGGCCAGATTTCATACAACTAGTCAATGATAAAGTTGAAACTAGCACCATAAACCTCTGTTTAATCAGCTCTGTAGTGTGGCCTCGTTAGATGCACAGCAAGCAGTGAACAGGTCTTGATGTAGAGATGGAGAACCAGGGAAAGACCTGATGACAGGACACCTTGGCTGGGGTTCAAGAGTAAAGAGGTCTTGTGAGAAAGTGGGTGGCCATGACCAAAAATGTTCTCTAAGTTAGTGAAAGTGTGTTTGCCGGAGTTCAGATGCCAGAGATGTGAGTATAGCTGTTGAATGTGAACAAATAGTAAATCACTTTTACAAACCCCTCCTTATTTCCCTCACCCCCCAGCTCCTGACAACCATAACTGTCACCCAATAGACTTTTAGCCTCCTATGTTGAGAATGCGAGAGGAGATGGTCTCACAAAGAAAAGGGTGTTGCATTTTCATTCCCTGCACTTGCTGGCACCAAGTAACATTCTAATTGAGTAAAACAAATGAATGAGGATGACTCTTCCCAAATCTGTCTCAAAGTCCATCACATGAAATTAAGAGCTAAACTATTTTTATTCACAGATGAATACAGAGTTGCTGACATTTGTGACAGTCAGGGGATAATAAAACTCAGGTAGTGGGAGATGAATATTACCAGCCATTCCCGGAGGCGCAGGGTTCAGTGGGAAGCTCTGATGCTGACTTTCTCTGTTTAGGAAGCAGCAGGTACAAAGAGGACAGATGTCAGAAGGAAGGACACTCAAGGGATATTCTGCAAGTGGAGAGAGTTTCTAAGAGTAAGGTGAATTCCTCTTGTAAAATGTAGCCTCCAAACGCCCTGCCACAGAGTGTTGAGAGTGGTGAACAGATAGAAATAAACCCAGTTAAACAATCCTGAATTTGGATAAGAGGACTTCCCAGATGCCAATAGTGGTAAAGAACCCACCTGCCAATGCAGGCGATGTAAGAGACGTGGGTTCCATCCCTGGGTCGGGAAGATCCCCTGGAGGAGGACATGGCAACCCACTCCAGTATTTTGCCTGGAGAATCCCATGGACAGAGGAGCCTGATGGGCTTCAGTCCATGGGGTCACAGAGAGTCAGACACGACTGAACTACTGAGCACAGCATGCAGGAGCTTGGATAGCACAACCCTGATTTTAGGCCCTAATTTGTCTATCGTTCCCATTCATGATATTGCACATAACTTGTACCAAAAAATGAAAAAAGTATTAAATTTCCTTAGGAATGTGTATTTGACAAAATTATTTGATCTTACTTTCTCATTTCAGTACTTTAGAATTTGAATGCATTTACTTCCCCATCCTATCAGATGAGTAGAGAACATTCTGTTAAATAATAATGTGGTATTGATGAAATACTAAATATCAGATTTTCAGTCTATTTGGAAGAAAGAGGAAAGAGAGTGCAAATAAAAAAACTATTGATATTCAAAGGAAAGGATAATGCTTTACTTCCAGGTACTTATTTGTGGATAGGAAACACACAGTTGCTTTTCTTTTTTCTCTATCATTTATCATTAGAGGAAGTTATCAACACACCAAATGCAATGGTCACTCTTCAAAATTGACTCATTTCCACTTTAGCAACAAGTCCTTGAACTACAGAAATTCCATAATTTGTTCTCAGAAGCAATTCTAAAATGAATCGGTTGGAAGCACAGATGTAAAAGATTCAAAGGCTGAACTGAATCCAAAAATAGTACAACAATCACTTTCATTTTGCCAGATTCACCTGACCGCCTTTGATGACTTCATGCTTCTCCCTGAGCTTGTGATCAGCTATGACTCTAATACATAACAATGAGAGTCAATAATTAGCTCTCTGATACCAAATTACACCAACCGCCCTGAATTTTTATTATTAAAACTGTGGACAAGGACTGTTAACTACTGTGGCATTCAGGAATCAGCTGGACCTGATCCCGACCTACATTTCTAACTTCATCTTCTTTTCACTCTCATTCCTCCTCTGAGCATCATCTTGTGAGTTCCAAACATGCCCTGATTTCTCATTTGTTCTTTTTGTACCTACCATTGTCTCTGCTTGAGTAGCCTTTCTTTTCTTCCAGTTGATTAATTCCTATGACTCCTTAAAAATTTCCCCAAAATGTCTTTTCAAGGAAACCTTCTTGGGCAGCCAGTACAGAAGCTTATCTACTGTCCTAACTGTCATAGCATTGACCACACTGGGTAGTGATTAATACTGAGTAGTTTGCCCTTTGCTGTCCACCTGAAACTGCCCAACATTGGTTTTGTTTTGTTTTTTTTTTTAGTTGCTACCATTTTTTTTTCCATTTATTTTTTAGTTGGAGGCTAATTACTTTACAACATTGCAGTGGGTTTTGTCATACATTGAAATGAATTAGCCATGGATTTATATGTATTCCCCATCCCGGTCCCCCCTCCCACCTCCCTCTCCACCTGATCCCTCTGGGTCTTCCCAGTGCACCAGGCCCGAGCACTTGTCTCATGCATCCAACCTGGGCTGATGATCTGTTTCACCCTAGATAATATACATGTTTCGATGCTGTTCTCTTGAAACATCCCACCCTCGCCTTCTCCCACAGAGTCCACAAGTCTGTTCTGTACATCTGAGTCTCTTTTTCTGTTTTGCATATAGGGTTATTGTTACCATCTTTCTAAATTCCATATATATGTGTTAGTATACTGTAATGGTCTTTATCTTTCTGGCTTACTTCCCTCTGTATAATGGGCTCCAGTGAAACTGCCCAACATTGTTAATTGGCTAGACTCCAATAGGAAATAAAACATTAAAAAAAAATACTTAGTAGTGCGATGGCAAACTCCCAAGCTGTCAGTGGGGCTCACAGAAATATTTTTGACTGAATTAATGAATGATGGCAGAAATCTAAATTTTAAACTAGTCTGTAGTATCACAGTGAACTCAATAGTGAGCCAAAATGAAATTGTTGGAATAGAATACACCTCTTGCACAGAACTGAACCCTTGGAGGACACCCCATCAAGCCTAATACTCAGAATAGAAAGCATTCAGTGAGTGTCCAGTGAATGACTGTGATCACATGTCTTATTAGCTGTAACATTGTTAGGACTACCAAAAATGGTTCAGAAAATGAGTACAGTCTTTCCCCTCGTGTCAATGCATTAGATATGCATCAATTCTTGCGGTTGTTGTTCAGTTGCTCAGTCATATCCTGCTCTTTGTGACCCCATGGACTGCAGCACACCAGGCTCCTCTGTCCTCCACTCTCTCCCGGAGTTTGCTCAAACTCACGTCCATTGAGTCGGTGTGCCATCCAACTAGCTCATCCTTTGCTGCCCCCTTCTCCTCCTGCCCTGAGTCTTTCCCAGCATCAGGGTTTCTTCCAGACTCTTTGCATTAAGTGGCCAAAATATTGGAGCTTCAGCTTCAGCATCCTTCCAATGAATATTGAAGGTTGATATCCTTTAGGGTTGACTGGTTTAATCTTATTAATTCTTATCAAACTTTTATTCCATTTGTCCTTTGGGTAAGTATACATCTGAAAATCTTATGCCTGGAAGCAGTTTTATTTTTCACACTCTACTTTTATTAAAAACTTCTCAAACAAAAAAATCTTCAAGTATCCTTAAAAAGTAGAATAAGGAAACTTTGCATCATGGTAAGTTCTATGTAGTCATCAGGTACATTCATTTATTTATCTAAGGATTTTTTTTTTATTGAAAGTCTTCCATGTGCTACAGCTTCCCAGGTGGCGCCAGTGGTAAAAACCCACCTGCTGGTGCAGGAGGCATAAGAGACATGGGTTCAATCCCTGGGTCAGGAAGATCTGCTAAAGAAGAGACTGGCAACCCACACCAGTATAGTAAGCAATGAGGAATAAAACTGGGAATTATACACAGTCTTCTTATCACAGGCTTTATATATCAAGATGAGACAAGGAAAAGTGACCACACTTTCAGGATGTGGTTCAAAGTTATAAAAAGAAGTAAAAAAATATATAACCAAACTAAGGAATGCTTCCATTTATAATATCTGGTGAATGGTCTCTCATTGAGAAGTCAGACAAAAATAGAGGCAAGAAAAACTGGTTAGAGAGCTGTTTTAGTAATTTGGGTGGGATAGGAATTATTAGATTCTCTGTGCATTTTGCAGATTTAGATAGGTGTGTAAGAGGGAAATGAAAGTGCAAGGATGACATCGAGACCTCCAACTGAGTAAATAATAGGGTTATTCACTGAAATAGGGGAAAAAGAAAGAAAGGTATGTCTAGTTGTTGGCAGGGAGGAAAGTTGATGGATTCAGCTACATGTCTGTGGAACATTCAAGCAGAGGTAGTCAATGTATGACTGTACATATGGATCTAAAAAGTTTATAATTAGTAGTAACCAGCTTATGAAAAATAACTGAAGCCATGAAGGTGCATGTGATATCCTAAGGAAAGTGTCTAGTGCAAGGGGAAAATGGCCTCAGATAGAATCTAGAAATATTTACATGTGAAATATGGACAGAAAAATAGGCACCCTAAAAGAAGACAGAGGGTAACAGTGAAATTAGGAGATTACGATGTGACGCAAAAAAGAAAAGCTGTATTTCAAGAAGAAATGACAGTTGAGAGGGAAAGTTTGACAAAAGCTGAAAACAATTCATTGGTTCTAGCAAGACCATGGATGTTGATGTCATTGCAAAGCTTAATGGAATAGTAGAGTCACTGTAGGAAAATAAATCTTACCAGGAAGAGGTTAAAATCTACTGGGGAGGAAGACTTAATATAAAGCTATTTAAAGACTTTAAAAATAGAGAGACAATAATGTAATTAGTGGGCTTCCCCGGTGGCTCAGCAGTAAAGAAATCACTTGCAATGCAGGAGACATGGGAAATGTGGGTTCGATCCCTGAGTCAGGAAGGTCCCCTGGAGAAAGGAATGACAACCCACTCCAGTATTCTTGTGGAGAATCCCATGGACAGAAGAGTCTAGTGGGCTACTGTTCATAGGGTTGCACAGAGTCAGACATGACTGAAGCGACTCAGCACATACGCAATGTAATTAGCATTACCATGCTTAAAAGGGGAAATCCTTTCTATTCATAAACATGGATAACAACATAACCTTGTAGAAAAAGCTCTCAGTTGATTTCACACTCAGCTCTTCACATAGCACCCAGCAGTGTTACTTTGGCACATTGTTGTTTGAGAGCTTCAACTTTCACATGTACATAAAAGGCATACCAACCATGCATAGGTACTGGAAAATTTAAAGTATATGAAAGCACCCAACATGGTGTCTATTACAGACTGGGTCCTGAAGAATGTGTATAAATTATTAAAGAAAATGAGTCTCGTACAGTAGGCTGGATTGAGAAAAGCAGACGGGAATTAGGAAGTCATTTGGGAAAAGGGAAGCACCCAGAGGAAGCAGATTAGAGAGTCAGAGAATCAGACAAATGGCAGTGGGAAGAAAGCTGACTACTAGGATGATGATTTTACATTTTATGTAGAAAGGAAGTGAACGCCTAAGAGAATGATTAAAGAAGCACTCTCAAGGCTGAAAGGTCCTTCCCACTGGTTGTAAATCTCTTTGAAGCCAGAAAACTTGAAGGGTTTAACAACAAACCATCATCTTGATCATCATCACTGTCGTAAACATCACAAGTAATATTTCTTGAATGCTTCCCATGTGCCAGGAAAAAAAAGCAAAGCCTTTCTGTGCATTATCTCATGCAACCCTCTACACAGTCTGGTGAAGCCTGTATCACTGTTATGTTCATTTTAAAGATAAGAAAACTGAGGCTTGGAAAACCTATTTCACTCAAAGTGTGCAAAATCAGTAACAAAGAAACCCAGAACAATGAAAGTCAATTACAGTGCTGCTTCAAGTAAGGGGAGTCAAAAACAAATATTGAGTTAAAAAACAATTGCATAAATCATACACTAATTTGCCCATTATCCCTAAAACCAAAGTTTTCATATCTATGAGTAACCTGAAACAAACCAACAAAAATCACCCAAGCAAGGAATTTGAAAAGAATTAGTAGAAGAGCCAGGAAATGGCTGCTGACTCTTTTCTCTGGATGTGTTTCTTAAAACACAGATCTTTTTATTGCTCAGTAAAGGGAGAGTGAAGATACA
This sequence comes from Odocoileus virginianus, assembly GCF_023699985.2. Taxonomy (NCBI): domain Eukaryota; kingdom Metazoa; phylum Chordata; class Mammalia; order Artiodactyla; family Cervidae; genus Odocoileus; species Odocoileus virginianus. The sequence goes on along the minus strand of NC_069682.1, from coordinate 11,917,794 downwards.
TATTATACTTTAAAGCCTTCAAGGAGCTGTAATAAGACTTGGCATGTATAATGTGGAAAATATTGTAGTTTGATCTTTATAAGCACAGAGGGAATTCTGGTTCTCTTTGTTAAACCAAGCATAGAACAATTCTATTATTTTTAATAGAAATACAGTTCTTCCTAATGTTCCCTTTTATGTTATCCTATGGCGTTTGCCATTGAGTGAAAAATTATTTCTCCCCTCCTCACATGCAACGCCTCTGAATTTTAACCACATAGCTCCTTTGCCTTTCCCTGTTTCCGGAGTCTCTCACTCCCTAATTCTATACTTTTCTCATTCGCTGAACCCACACCCTAAGGTTGAGTCCCTCAGCACATTTCACTGCCCTCTGTAGCTAACTCATGCACGTGTTTGGTCAGCTAACTGCATGGCACATTTTCCTTCTGGATCAGCCAAACAATTTGCCTTTTCACTCTTAGAGTGAAGCAGTTCAATGCCCATAGGTTAAAGCACAAAACTCAACGGATGTAGCCATAAATTAATGATATCTAATTCTAGCTGGCCACACAAGGCAAAATACCACGTTTTTATTTTTTCCTTAATAGTACTCTCTTTCTATTCACTGCTACAATTCTAAAATGACAACACTCATATCAAATACTCAGCACGGTCTTCAGTTCCATTCAGTTCAGCCGCTCAGTCATGTCCAACTCTTTGTGACCCCATGGACTGCAGCACATCAGGCATCCCTGTCCATCACCAACTCCTGGAACCTGCTCAAACTCATGTCCATCAAGTTGGTGATGCCATCCAACCATCTCATCCTCTGTTTTCCCCTTCTCCTCCTGCCTCCAGTCTTTCCCAGCTTCAGGTCTTCATCAGTGCAGTCTTCAGCTTCCTTAATCTTGGATGTTTATTTGCATGATAGTTCATCGAGAAGTCTGAAGCCACACATATACATGTAGGTGGTAGAGTGGTAAAGAATCTGCCTGCCAGTGCAGAAGACACAGGAGACATGGTTTCAAACCCTGGGTTGGGAAGGTCCCCTGAAGGAGGAACTGGCAACCCACTCCAGTGTTCTTGCCTGGGAAATTCCAAGGACAGAGGAGCCTTGGCAGGTTGCAGTCTATCGGGTTGCAAAGAATTGGACACAACTTAATGACTAAGCACACCACATACACACACACAAAGATATTTTATATATATATATATATATATATATATATATATATATATATATACACACACACACATACATAGATAGATATTACATTTATACATACATGGGTTTCCCTGGTGGCTCAGATGGTCAAGAATCCACTGCCAATTCAGGAGATGCAAGAGACAAGTGTCCAATCCCTAGGTCGGGAAGATCTCCTGGAGAAGGAAATGCCAACCCACCCCAGTATTCTTGCCTGGAGAATCCCATGGACAGAGGACCCTGGTGGGCTACTGTCCATGGAGTCGCAGAGAGCCAGACAGGATTGAGAGACACTAACACTTTCGCTATTCATATATATAAACTCCATTAATCCAGCCATCATCATTTTACCATTTTCCTCTTTACCTCCTTATTTGGCTGAGATGTTTTCCTTTCAGTACAAGATGAGAGCTCTCATCTGTACTGCTTATTCTATCTCATTCTGATTACTTTGGATTCTTGTTTCATTAGATACACCTTTATGTGCCCGCTCAGTCGCTTCAGTTGTGTCCGATGGACTTTGCAATTCCATAAACCATAGACTGTAGCCCATCAGGCTCCTCTGTCTGGAGAATTATCCAGGCAAGAATACTAGAGTGGGTTGCCAGTCCCTTCTCCAGGGAATCTTCCTAACCCGGGGATTAAACCCGGGTCTCCTGCATTGCAGGCAGATTCTTTACCAAGTGGTAAAGAGCCTCCAGGGAAGCCCAGATATGCCTTATTGCTCCTATAATTTCTATAGTTATTATCATTTTAAAATTTTAATAAACTTTTATTCTATAATAGTTTTAGATTTTTAGGAAAATTATGAAGATGGTTCAGAGTTCCCATATGCAGCACACCAAATTTCCTCTCTTATCATCATCTTACATTAGTGTGGTACATTTGTCACATTTAATGAGAAATATTAATACATTGACATCAGTTAAAACCTGTAGCTTATTCAGATTTCCTTAGTTTTCATCTAATGGTCTTTTTCTATTCCACAGCTTCATCCAAGAAACTACATAATATTTGATCATTGTTTCTCCATAACCTCCTCTGGTTGTGACAGTTTCTTAAAATTTCTCATTACTGTGGGTTTTTTATTTTTTAACTTTTAACTTTTTAACTTTCTGGCACTGTAAGATGTTCTAGGTTCAAATGTGTATTTCATGCCCCAGGCCTGAAATCAGCCATTTTTCCAACAAGACTTAGTTCTTTATATTGGAAAACAGAATTAGATACCAAGATCTAGGCACTAGGTATGCTTGCTGCTGCTGGAATGTCATTGCTTACAGGATCTCTGAACTGTCAAAACAAGGAAATATATGTGTATGTGCTATCCTATGTATATACACATATTTCACATATACATATACATTTTCCTTTATGGAATTATCTGTTTCTATTTTAGGCTAAATATATATTCATACTGATGTCCTCAATTCTAATTCATGGATTATTCCATCACATGGATTATTCTAGACTTCTTCTCTTGCTAATTTGTAGTCTCGCACTCCAAGAACAAGACACTTGACTTAACACACTAACCAGTTACTTAATTTGTTCATTTACAGAACGTATATACGGTTGTTTCAGAATTATTAACCCATACCCCAAAGGGAAAGAACATTACTACAGAAGTACAATGCTTATGTGCAGTTCCTTTTGTCTTTGATTTTACAGATTCTACTTATTCCCAGTTACTAAGGTCAGCACCTTCCCCTCTTCCCTTCAATGAGGTTTTTTCAAACATTTCTAAAAAAAAGTAAGAAGGTTTTGTGAATTTTATCCTGGGATCTCCTTAAGACCTCAGTGATTTCTTGAATTGGCATAAATTAATGTTCTCTATTTTTGTTGTAAAGTTTTATAAGTTTTGACAAATATATATTGCTATGTATTAGCCATTATGAGCATGCTGAATCACTTCAGTCGTATCTGACTCTTTGCAGCCCGATGGACTGCAGGCTGCTAGGCTCCTCAGCCCGTGGGATTCTGCAGGCAAGAATACTGGAGTGGGTTGCCATGCCCTCCTCCAGGGACTCTTCTGGACCCAGGAATCAAATCTGTGTCTCCCGTGGTTCCTGCATTGCAGGCAGATTCTTTACTGCTGAGCCACCAGTGAAGCCCATTAGCCATTACTGTATCACACAAAAATAACTTCATCACTCTTCAGATACCCCCAGTATATCACTTATTTAACCTACCTACCCTAGAGCCCCTCAAAACCATTGAACTATACCATCTCTGTAGTTCTGTCTTTTCCAGAATATTATGTAAATAGAATTTTACAGCTTTTCAGACTGGCTTCTCTCATTCCGCAATATGCATTGAGATTCATCTGATGTAGAATAGCTTGTTTATCTCACTGTATATGAAAGGGTATTTTGGTTGCCTCCAGTTTTTGGCGTTTATCAAAGAAGCTGTTATAAACAGTCACAGGCATGTTTTGGTGTGTACATAAGCTTTCTGATCAGTTGAGTAAATACCCAGCAACAGAACTGCTAGATAATATATGGTAAGACTATGTTTATTTGTTAAAAACTGTCAGAGTCTTCCAATGTGGTTTTACCCCTTTGCATTCCCACAAGCAATAAATGAACCTTTTTGTTGCTCTGCATTGTTGCCAGACTTTGGTGTTGACACTCGAGGTGGGGAGGCGAATAAGGCAAGCCATTCTACTAGTTGCATAGTGGTATCTTATTACTGTTATACTATGCATTTCTCTAAGGGCAAATGTTGAGTATAATTTCTTATGCTTGCTTACCATCTGTATATCCTTTATGGTAAGGTATCTGTCTGTTCAGATCTTGTGCTCATTTTAATTGGGTGTTTGTTTTCTAATTGCTGACTTTTAAGAGTTCTTTGTTTATATTGGATACAAGTTTAACATAAGTCTTTTTTACCTAAGGTCAATGGGTCTTTTGTCATTATATCTGTATATATAACCAGCTTCTCAATAGCATATATACTTCTTATTATCACTTAGTGTATTATTACATCATTACAATAACAGATCATTGATATCATTTAAGTTTCTGAATGGACCCCAAGGAAAAGGAAAGATTGGGGTACTTTTCCCATCAGAGATTTGGATTGAAAGCTGAGAGTGAGCATGACTCGTAATAATTCTTTACTTTTGCCTATTGTTTGTAATTTTGTGAATAGTTTCACACACATTAGCTCCTTAAGGTCCCATGGGACCCATTTGCTTCTCTCTCCCGTAGCCTTATTAGTGAATGTACTTCTTTTTCTCTGTGTTTCACCCTCTGTAGTTACATGGGGGAAAAAATTGATAAACAAATTGAACCTGCACAGGAGTCTCATGATTTCATAGCAACTAGGAAATTCTTCTTACAACAGAAGAACATGAAGAGCCCTACATGAAGTATCACTCCAAACACTAGAATTGAGTCGCATAATTACTGCTATAACTTAAAAATATTCCAATTTAAATCTAAAATTGAATTATAGAATTTTGATAAAATGTTGAGATTGAGAACACACTGTTTGGTGAGAGAATATTGCATGGAACTTGATATTCCCTGTGGGCTTGTTGATTTCTTGGTTCTCTAGGGAATAAAATAACACATGAGTAAATTTAATAATCTCTGATATTGATAAGTGCCTACTAAGCAAGTATTAAAATTTGTACTAATTTCTAAATAATTACATAGAGATAATAATTGCTTTTTGAGTTTCTCAAGAAAATTATATCCTCCTAAAAATAAGCAATTGGTATTGAAATATTCACTTTTTTTTTTTTAATTCAGTTCAGTTCAGTTCAGTTGCTCAGTCATGTCCCACTCTTTGTGACCTCAATGGACTGCAGCACACCAGGCTTCCCTGTCCATCACCAACTCCAGGAGCCTCCTCAAACTCATGTCCATTGAGTTGGTGATACCATCCAACCATATCATCCTCTGTCACCCCCTTCTCCTCCGCCTTCAATCTTTCCCAGCATCAGGCTCTTTGCAAATGAGTCAGTTCTTCAAATCAAGTGGCCAAAGTATTGGAGTTCCAGCTTCAGCATCAGTCCTTCCAATGAATACTCAGGATCGATTTCCTTTAGGATGAACTGGTTGGATCTCCTGCTATCCAGGTGACTCTCAAGAGTGTTCTCCAACACCACAGTTCAAAAGCATCAATTCTTTGGTGCTCAGCTTTCTTTATAGTCCAACTCTCACATCCATACATGACTACTGGAAAAACCATAGCTTTGACTAGACAGACCTTTGTTGACAAGATAATATCTCTGCTTTTATCTCTGCTGTCTAGGTTGGCCATAGCTTTACTTCCAAGGAGCAAGCATCTTTTAATTTTATGGCTGCGGTCACCATCTGCACTGATTTTAGAGCCCGAAAGTATAAAGTCTCTCACTGTTTCCACTGTTTCCCCATCTATTTGCCACGAAGTGATGGAACCAGATGCCATGACCTTAGTTTTCTGAATGTTGAGTTTTAAGCCAACTTTTGCACCCTCCTCTTCCATCTAGAGGTTCTTCCCTTTCTGCCGTTTAAGTGTGGTGTCATCTGCATATCAGAAGTTATTGATATTTCTCCTGGCAATCTTGATTCCAGTTTGTGTTTCATCCAGCCTGGCATTTCACATTACGTACTCTGCATATAAGTTAAATAAGCAGATTGACAAAATACAGCCTTAACATACTCCTTTCCCGAATTGAAACCTGTCTATTGTTCCATGTCTAGTTCTGTCACTTCTTGACCTGCATACAGATTTCTCAGGAGGCAGGTCAGGTGGTCTGGTATTCCCATCTCTTTCAGAATTTCCAACAGTTTATTGTGATCCACATAGTCAAAGGCTTTGGCATAGTCAATAAAATAGAAGTAAATGTTTTATCTGGAACTCTCTTGCCTTTTTGATGATCCAACAGATGTTGGCAATTTGATCTCTGGTTGCTCTGCCTTTTCTAAATCCAGCTTGAACATCTGGAAGTTCCTGGTTCACGTACTATTGAAGCTTGGCTTACTGCATGGCAAATAGAAGGGGAAGAGGTAGAGGAAGTGACAGATTTCCTCTTCTTGGCCTCCAAAATCACTGCCAATGGTGACCATAGCCATGAAATCAGAAAACGATTTATTCTTCTGATTGCTTCATGAAAGCTATGACAAATCTAGACAGTGTGTTGAAAAGCAGAGACATTACTCTTCCAACAAAGATCTTTATAGTCAAGGGTATGGTCTTCCCAGTGGTCACATATAGTTGTGAGAGCTGGACCATAAAGAATGCAGAGTGCCAAAGAATTGATGCCTTTGAACTGTGGTGCTGGAGAAGACTCCTGAAAGTCCCTTGAAGAGCAAGGAGATCAAACCAGTCAATCTTAAGGGAGATCAACCCTGAATATTCACCAGAAAGACTGATGCTGAAGCTGAAGTTCCAGTATTTTGGTCATCTGATGCGAACAGATGACTTATTGGAAAAGTCCCTGATGTTGGGAAAGATTTAGGGCAATAGGAGAATTGGGCAGCAGAGGATGAGATGGCTAGATGGCAATGAACATGAACTTGGGCAAACTCCAGGAGATGGTGAGGGACAGGGAGGCCTGGCATGCTGCCTATCATGGGGTCACAAAGAGTCAGACACAGCTAGGTGACTAACCAACAAAAAGAACTGAAGTATACTGTGATTTAAAAAAAAAATCTAGTAACTCTGTGGTCATCATAAGTTCACAGCTTCTTGAAACTTGAAGACTGTGCTTCTCTGGATGGCAAGGTCATCTCTGGTGGTGATCCAGTCAAACGTAGGCTGAATTCGTTATCTTTTTGAAATACAAATAAGCAAGGAATGTCTTATTTTGTTATAGCCATGAAGCACATCAATGATGCTTCAGTATTGAAAATAGTGAATGCCAATGATAATAATCAAGAATAACCCCAAAATGAAAAGAGATTTCAAAAGCTAACTAATCCTATGGTCAATATCCCTCTAATAAGTTAACTTGAAGAAAAGGAAGGAAAATAATTTGAATAAACCCTAGAGATGATTGCAAGTGAGGAGATTACATACTTAAGACTAGGACTTTAAAAGCAGAAAAATTACAGATGGATCTTGAGTGTTTAAGATGTAAAAGAAAATCAAGTGAATAAGATTTAATTTAGATAGACAAAATGCCTTTATAAGAAGAATAATGCCAAAGGGATTTATAAATCATGTGGATACCAATTAGAAACCAAAATAAAAGAGAAGAACCACAGCAAAGTGTTTTTAATGTCAAAGGGTATAACTAAAGGTTTATGTTTTGGAAAAATTCCACTCTTCATAAGAGAGTAGACAATTTGAAACAAGTTTTTATTCTTGATATAAAAGGTGAAACTTTTACATTTGAAAGGGAGAGTGCATTAACCTAATATACTCACTCAGGACCTAGAAGAATTCAGTTTTAGTTCAAAAAATGCATTAAGAGTTTACTGACTGTCAGGCATTGGGCCAAATACCAGGGGTTAAAATATTAGTGAAATATAATCACTACTTTTGATGAGTTTAGAGTCTAATTAGCGAAATTGAGAGGCAATTAGACATTCTCAATATATTATTGTAAACGTTAAGTAAATAATATACACTAAGTGACATTAGAGTTTAAATAGGGTTACAGAGATGAAGCAACAGGGGTTATAAATGTTATATTGTTTTACCTGGATCAAATACGCCTCTTGTAGCATTTTCAAGGGTTCCCTTAATCCCAGGCTTTATGGAACAAAGTTTGGCTGATGAGAGCTATAAACAAATAATAAACAAAAAATTATAAGCAAAATGTAACCAATGCCTAATCACTGATATAAGTGCAACTCGGCATAAATAACAAATTTCACAAATTGTTTTCTTTTGTGTTTGTACAAGGTCTTCTATAAATTGTTAAGCACATATAGTTAAGAAGTAGTAACCTAAAAGAATTTCTGAACTGCTCTCATTAAATGAAAATTTAAGACTTCTTCATATGACCAAAATGGAATACCTAAGATCGATTTACCCTCAAATGAAAACAACACTAAAATTGGACAAATATATGAAATGATAGCTTTCAAGGCACTGCGTCTCAGGCAGTGAAGGACTGTGATCAAAGAGACTGGAAACAAACCAAATTGGCATGTGGCTATTCCAGCTCACCACTCTGATACATGGAGAGCCAAAAAAAAAAGTGAAAATGTACTCAAAAGTATTAGCCACTGGGAGAATGAACTGACATGGCAGGGTTTGATGATCTTATGGAGGATGGGAGTTCTTTTATACTGTGGTAGGAAAATAAAATGGTTTAGCACTGTGTAAAGCAGTTTATTCAGTTCAGATGCTCAGTAGTGTCTGACTCTTTGTGACCCCATGAACCACAGCACACCAGGCCTCGCTGTCCATCACCAACTCCCGGAGTCCACTCAAACCCATGTCCATTGAGTCGGTGATGCTACCCAACCATCTCATCCTCTGTCATCCCCTTTTCCTCCCACCTTCAATCTTTCCCAGCATCAGGGTCTTTTCCAATGAGTCAGCTCTTTGTATCAGGTGGCCAAAGTACTGGAGTTTCAGCTTCAGCATCAGTCCTTCCAGTGAACACCCAGGACTGATCTCCTCTAGGATGGACTGATTGGATCTCCTTGCAGTCCAAGGGAGTCTTAAGAGTCTTCTCCAACAACACAGTTCAAAAGCATCAATTCTTCGGTGCTCAGCTTTCTTTATAGTCTAACTCTCACATCCATACATGACTACAGGAAAAACCATAGCATTGAGTAAATGGACCTTTATTGACAAAGTAATGTCTCTGCTTTTTAATATGCTATCTAGGTTGGTCATAACTTTCCTTCCAAGGAGTAAGCGTCTTTTAATTTCATGGCTGCAGTCACCATCTGCAGTGATTTTGGAGCCCAGAAAAATAAAATCAGCCACTGTTTCCCTATCTATTTTCCATGAAGTAATGGGACCAGATGTCATGATCTTAGTTTTCTGAATGTTGAGCTTTAAACCAACTTTTTCAGTCTCCTCTTTCACTTTCATCAAAAGGCTCTTTAGTTCTTCTTCACTTTCTGCTTAAAGGTGGTGTCATCTGCATATCTGAGGTTATTGATATTTCTCGCAGCAATCTTGATTCTAGCTTGTGCTTACTCCAGCCCAGCGTTTCTCATGTTGTATTCTGAATATAAGTTAAATAAGCAGGGTGACAATATACAGCCTTGACGTACTGCTTTTCCTATTTGGAATCAGTCTTTTGGTCCATGTCCAGTTCTAACTGTTGCTTCTTGACAGTTTTTTAAAAAGATAAACATATACCTGTCATATGATCTAGCCATTCCACTTCTAGATATTTACCCTAGGAAATCAAAGCATATGCCCACACAAAGGCTAGTACACAAAAGTTCATAACAGTTTTATTTGTAATAACCCCAAACCGGAAATCACTCACAAGTTCATCAAACAGTAAATGGATAAATAAACTGTGATTCTTCCATATAATGGGATACTACCAAGCAATAAAAAGGATAGACTACTTATACACACAACAAACAATATGGGTGAATTTCAGATTAATTATATTGGGCCAAAGAAGCCAGATGAAAGATCCTACAAATGGCATTACTCCATTTAAGTAAATATTTCAGAAAATATTACTGATCTATAGGGACAGAAATGATATCATCAGCTGTCAGGAGACAGGGAGAAAGTGGTGAGGAGGAATTATAAAAGGGCATGATAAATCTTTTGGGGGGTGATGGGTTTATTTACTCTCAACTATTGTGATGGTTTCATGAGGAAAAAACTTACTGAATTGAAAATTTTAAATGCATACCTTATTATTGCCAAGTGTCTTTAAATCAAGCTACTAATTTTTAAAATATATTCGAAGTTAATAAATTATAAGATTTTAAAAAATAATTTATGTAAGTTTAACTTTGTGTTGAGAATTGTTTGAGGCTGTTATAGATGTATTGAAAAAATTAGCCCCTGAGCCTAGTAGCATCTGGAAAACTTTTTTTTTAATACTCTGTGAAGAGCTTGCTAATGCCTTGTGTGTGGTTCCAGTGGAGAAGGAAATGGCAACCCACTCCAGTATTCTTGCCTGGAGAATCCCATGGACAGAGAAGCCTGGCAGGCTACAGTCTATGTGATTGCAAAAGAAAAGAAGCAATCACTGGTTTCAAATTTCTCATAATTTAGAGAAAGGCTGTATGTATATATCAATACAAACTCTATTGCTAACAAGAACAGTTTAGAAAAAGATACTATCCATTAATCTAACCACCATTTGAAAACATCATGTAATGTTATTTTGTTAAACACATTGTAGTTGAGTTTTAAAATTTCAGTGTTCTGCTTCTTTGACTGAACCTGAATGTACAGATATAGATGTAGATACAGAATATGTAGAATATATATCTAGAGTTTCACTGGTGGCTCAGAAAATAAAGACTCCAACTGCCAGTGCAGGAGACACAGTTTCCGTTCCTGGGTTGGAAAGATCCCCCAGAGGAGGGAATGGTAACCCACTCCAGTAATTTTTCCTGGAGAATACCATGGACAGAGGAGCCTGGCGGGCTACAGTCCATGGGGTCACAGAGTCAGCCATGACTGAGCAATTAACACTTCCATAGCTACATATGCATTTGTGCTTAGTTGCTCAGTCATGTCCAACTCTTTTGTGACTCATGGGCTGTAGCCCTCTAGGCTCTTTCATCTATGGGATTCTTCAGGCAAGAATCAGTATTGGAGTTAGTAGCCATTCCCTTCTCCAGGGGATCTTCCCAACCCAGGGAATGAACCCATGTCTCCTGCATTGCAGGCAGATGCTTTACTGTTTGAGGCACTAGGGAAGCCCATAGCTCTATCTAATACCACAAAAGAAACTAATTCATCCATGAGCAGCCCACCTGGCGACACTCTCCCTAGGCAGAACCAATGGTTCCCTTTGCTTCTCCAAGTTCCTTAAACATATTCTGTTACAGGAGTTATTGGCTAGCAAATCCCTCCTCTCCATTTGATTATGAGCCTTTTAAATTCATCCTTACTCCAAGATGGGCACAATAGAGGACAGAAATGATATGGACCTATCAGAAGCTATTAAGAAGATGTGGCAAGAATACACAGAAGAACTATATAAAAAAGATCTTCATGACCCAGATAATCACGATGATGTGATGACTCACCTAGAGCCAGACATCCTGGAGTGTGAAGTCAAGTGGACCTTAGGAAGCATCACTACGAACAAAGTTAGTGGAGGTGATGAAATCCCAGTTGAGCTATTTCAAATCCTAAAAGATGATACTGTGAAAGTGCTGCACTCAATATGCCAGCAAATTTGGAGAACTCAACAGTGGCCACAGGACTGGAAAAGGTCAGTTTTCATTCCAATCCCAAAGAAAGGCAATGCCAAAGAATGCTCAAACTACCGCACAATTGCACTCATTTCACATGCTACCAAAATAATGCTCAAAATTCTCCAAGCCAGGCTTCATGAACCATGAATTCCAGATGTTCAAGCTGCATTTAGAAAAGGTAGAGGAACCAGAGATCAAATTGCTAACATGCACTTTCCAGAAAAATATCTATTTCTGCTTTATTGACTATGCCAAAGCCTTTGACTGAGTGGATCACAATCAACTGTGGAAAATTCTGAAAGAGATGGGAATACCAGACCACCTGACCTGCCTCCTGAGAAACAGGAAGCAACGGTTAGAACTGGACATGGAACAGCAGACTGGTTCCAAATAGGAAAAGGAGTACGTCAAGGCTGTATATTGTCACCTTGCTTACTTAACTTATATGCAGAGTACATCATGAGAAATGCTGGGCTGGATAAATCACAAACTGGAATCAAGATTTCTGGCAGAAATATCAATAACCTCAGATATGCAGATGACACCACCCTTATGGCAGGAAGCGAAGAAGAACTAAAGAGCCTCTTGATGAAAGTGAAAGAGGAGAGTGAAAAAGTTGGCTTAAAACTCAACATTCAGAAAACTAAGATCATGGCATCTGATCCCATCACTTCATAGCAAATAGATAGTGAAACAATGGAAACAGTGAGAGAATTTGCTTTTGGGGGCTCCAAAATCATTGCAATTGGTGACTGTAGCCATGAAATTAAAAGATGCTTCCTCCTTGGAAGAAAAGTTATGACCAACCTAGATAACTTATAAAAAAAAAAAAAGAGACATTACTTTGCCAACAAAGGCCCATCTAGTCAAAACTTTGGTTTTTTCTAGTAGTCATGTTTGAATGTCAGAGTTGGGCCATAAAGAAAGCTGAGCACTGAAGAATTGATGCTTTTGGACAGTGGGGTTGGCAAAGACTCTTGAGAGTCCCTTGGACAGCCAGGAGACCCAACCAGTCCATCCTGGAAATCAACCCTGAATATTGATTGGGGGTACTGATGCTGAAGTTGAAACTCCAATACTTTGGCCACTTGATGTGAAGAACTGACTCATTGCAAAGACCCTGATGCTGGAAAAGATTGAAGGTGGGAGGAGAAGGGGATGACAGAGGATGAGATGGTTGGATGGCATCACCGACTCAATGAACATGAGTTTGAGTAAACTCCGGGTATTGGTGATAGACAGGGAGGCCTGGCATGTTGCAGTTCATGGGGTCGCAAAGAGTTGGACATGACTGAGTGAGTAAACTGAACTGAACTTACTCTCCGAGAAACTAAGAAATTCTTGTTGAGAATTAATTATTTAACACAAATATATGTATAAAAATAAGTGACTCAGCACATCAATATCATCTCTATCATGGGGTATTTGACTTTTATTTTTTGCAAAGCCACCTATGTTTAAGTACAAGCTCCAAGATAATCGTTTGTTTCTGTGTGACAATCAAAATCTACATTTTAAAAGATCACTCAAAATTCAAATTAGCTCTGCTACTTGGTTACATTTACTTAACAATTCTGAGCTGAAGGACATCGTGTGCTCAACACACCTGTGCTAGCATTCACTCCAAAAATACATATAGCACCAGACATTGCCAAGGACTTGTTATAACATAAACTTTACAGCATTCCTGTACTGATTCCAGGTCACTATGTAATTCTTACTTTGCTAATGGTAAACTTTGCCTTTGAACTTTGCCACAACAACACAACCCGAAGTCTTCAAAAACATTTAGATGGTAGTTGTGAAAACTGGGAATGGCCCAGATGCATTTTGTACCACCAAATAAACAGGCTTCTTATTGGACTCTGTATTCATCCTTTGGGGGATGGTAAGTAAGACACGGAAGAGAGACACAACATTTGAGCCTAACGGTAACTTCAGTGGCCAAAGCTGTGACTGCCTGTAGGCAAAGGCTTGTGCTTCTAAGTGTCAACCACAGTTGAGAAATTCCAGCATGTTTATTGATTTAAACTAGAAAACCTTTGACTCAGGGCAGAGGTGATCTTACTTGTCAAGTTAATGTCTAGAGAATACTAGGAGGAAAATTTTAGTTGTAATGAACTTGCTTTTCTATGCCTCTTTTAAGAACCATTATAATAATGAGGAAAATTTTAGTCCTTATTACATGACATTGAAAACCAAAAAAGCGGCAATGTGAACCTCTCATATTTTATTTCTATCACTCTTTCCCTCAATCCCAGTTCTTCCTATGTGTGTGTATGTGTGTGTATGTTACTGTTGTGCTCGTTTGCTGAACTGAGACACTTTTTACAAATTTTCTAAGCAGATAGCCACATGGAAATCAATAGGAATTTTCTGTATTATATTTCAAAAAGTAAAAAGTCCAACAGAGTATATTTCTTACAGAGCTTATCTAAGATAAGTTGGCCAGATCTCTTTTGTCATCAATGTCACATCTGAAAATATTTACATTATTGTAATTGCCCTACCAAGGCTTAACAAATATATATATATATATATATGTATATATATATATATATATATATCCAAAGGGTAGTGAGTACTGAGTGTCACTAAAGGACATCCACATAGACTGCTACATCTTATAATTAAATTTTGTCTTTCAAAATAATTTACAGGTTTATTTATTTAAGCTTGTTCTAACACATTATTTTAAAATGCTGTCATTTTCACTTAGTTTTTCCTGTCAGGGCAATTACAATATTCCCACTGAGACCCACCTCTTTTCTATGCTTTATTTTTCATCTAAGAAAATCTGCAAATAACTCAGGTTAATGGATTGTGTGTGTGTGTGTGTGTGTGTGTGTGTGTGAAACAATGAGGGCTTATTTTTGTGAACCTCAGGAAGTGACTCATTGAGATCTACAGTTGAAAGTTGATGATGTTATAAATGACTAAGTCCCTATTTTCCCGAGTGATATGTAATTCTTATAATTTCCAGGAAGGATAATTGTGTATCACGTATTTGTCCTGATTTATGAGGCAGAAATGTAAACTCATTGCTTTTACTTGAAAGGGTGTGCATTGACAGCTTGACAGTGTTTGAACTGAGAAAAACTTAAAACTATCCAGGGGCAATAGCAGCCAACCCACCAAGAATTCAGGACAAATGGGCATCATCGTAACAAGTACTAATTATCAACAGACAGGATCATTACATTCATTAGTGAATTAAAGAAAGACAATGGTAAGATCTTTGGCCTTTGGCTTTATCAGTTTGAGTCAGAAAGCCATATATCAAAAGTCGAGGGTGCTTTCAAATATTTCACTATCAAAGAGTGACTTTGGAGCACAGAGTAAATTGACTTGATACCAAATTCCTATCTGTACCCTTCTATTTAAATAGGTCTCACTGCGATAGCAATGACAACAAATATCAACAATTTGCTCTTTCCGATATCATTTCTTTTTTTCTTTTATATTTCTCTTCTTTGGTCTTTCTCCCTTTTGCCCAAGCAATTCTGCAGTGCACGGGCACTTTTTCTTAGCTCTTTATCACACAGTCATTGTGATAAACACACAGCAAATATCTCCTGTGGACATAACACTTTACAGAACACTACAGACACATAACTCAAAATAGAGAGGATTTCACCCTTGACTCCTAGGAACTCAGCTTATAACTAAAGATTCCAGATAAAAATCATTAATAAGAGTTGAAGCAACAGGATATATTCCAAACACAGATCGGTTCCTCCCATACTAAGAGGAGCCTGGTGGTCAAATGATGGGCGAGTAACTATAAGAACTCTAAGTGGGGAGGGAAAGTGCCCAATGATTTGATAAATTGTTATCCTTCTGTGCTCATTTTATAAGAGGCATTGAGGTTTATTCTATAAAATATGCATCAAGAAAAGCCCTCCACAACCTTATCAACCATTGTTTCACCTCTGTTAGTCCTAAATTTCTAACTGCTTGATAAATCCTTGGTAACTAGGTATCGCAAGTATTTCTATGAATCAGTGACTAACTGAACTGAACACATAGAAGATACACAATAAGGTATGCTGAATGAAAACTGAATAAGCTTGTTCTGTTCCAGTCATTTCACTTGCCTTAGTCATCTTAATGGGAAAATGTGAACACACATATGTGCACACATATGCACACTCACACACACATGCATACAAACATACATACCCAATATCCACAGATGTATTTAAAATAAATTGCATACATTTAAAGAAGGTAAAGGAATTGGGTGTGTATAATGTGGATCATACATAATTCAGTTGGAAAAAGATCCTATTGAAAATGTGAGTTGTGAGCAACAGTTTAAAATGATGGATTGACCACAGTCTTCCAGAGAGGATGAAGGAAACGGTTCCAGGTACTACTTCTTCATTTCCTTCTTTATCAGTGGAGTTTTTCAATCAACCTAATCTAGCAGAACATTTCTCTGAGGCTACTGAGATATATTTGCAGGAAACAACTTTCCCCTCACTTAAAGAAATAGGTTTAACTCCTTCACTCCTAGAACTCTATAATTCAGGGAAAAAAGTGAGTTTCCCATAGAGCATGTAAAGGAGCAAAGAGAGATGAAACTGTGTGGAAAATTAGATGAAGGAGTGGAAAATTGCATCTGCCATATAAGTCCAACTACATATAGACATATTCCTCCATAAAAAACTGGAAATTTCATTTAAAAATGGTACTTGCAAAGTCAGCAACAATTCTTAACAATGTCTTTCCTGCTGCTGACATCATATTTTTTTTTACCCCGTAATAAGGGATAATTTGGAGCCATTCTCCTTTTCACTGAAAGCTGTCCCTTTTCTTATTGCATTTCTTCCACTACTTTTCCCACGTGAGAGGTGACTGTGTTACTTGCAGAATATGATGAATCACTTCAACAAAAAATACGTGGCATCTGGTGAAGGCTCTTTCTAGCATATATATTAAGCTTGAATGGCAACTTGGTCAAAAATTTCCTTTGAATCTGGTCCCTGTGTGGCAGATAAAGTCAAGCATTATCATTTTGTTGGCAGGAGGTTTTTCCCAGCTAACTGACATCTCTAACCTTTATTAGAGAGAAATGGGTCAGCCCCATCTCTGAAAAGAATCAATGAGATGAAAGGAGATCCAGGTGAGGAAACTGGAGAGATGTTTTTAATAACTAGGCTGAGATGAGAATTGCTAAAAGAAAAAGAAGCACTGGTATAACACTAAATGATTTTGCATAAAGGATAACTCTGGCTACAAAATAATATCCCAAGGAAGCAGTAAAATAAAGTGTAACCATTCGATCAGTTGAGACAGACTTGTAAATATTTTCCTCATTAGAAAAAAAAGTCCCCAGGGGAATAAAGAGGGACTATACAAAAGACATTATTCATCTCTAGTTTGTGGTTTTTTCCCTTAGTTGGAAGATTTCTTTTCCACTTAAATCTGTATATTAAATCTGGGAAAGGTAGAACCGAAACTATCAATTTTAATCTTTTTGAAATCCCTTCACTTTGTTTTCCTCAAGATTTTTAAGCATTTTATTTGTGGTAATACTAATAAAAATCACTCTTCTGTCAGGAAATGCAACATATTTCATAGAAAAACCAGCAAAGGAACAAAACATCAAACAAGGGAAGATTCTCCGACATTCCACATGATGGCAGAAGATCTTTTCCTTATTAAGTAGTCAAAGCTTGCAGCTTTGTATTATTCTATTAAATATAGCAAGATAAACAATCTCCCTTATTCTCTAAACCATTTTAGAGTAATTTGTTCTCAGGACAAACCAGAAGGGAGGATGCGTTTTCTCATGTGAAAAACAAACCAGCCTCGGGAAAAAAGAATTTCCAAAGCCACCTTCCTCAAGTTTTCCTAAATAGCGTTGATATTACAAAAAGTACCTTCAAAAGCACGCTTAAAATGGATCTTTTAGACTACATTCCCCCAGTGTCAATGATCATTTTTATATTGTTTATATTGTTAATCACAGTAGACAAATCCTGTAAATGCACTTACGGAACAGGCTGCTTTGCACAATCCTCTTTGCCGGTGGAGAGCTTCTTAGAGGCTGAACCTCTTTTTGTAGAAAATCTTTCTCTGATTTGCAGCATGGCTCTTGTCCACTCGGAACCTCAGAAAAGCAGTGGGTATCTTGCCCCACAACTCGATTTCTAGGCTGAACTAATTCAACAATTTGGTCAGCCCTAGAAGATAGTGATATTTCCTGTCTCATGGTGAGCATTTAGAAAACATAGGCTGTAAAGCTGAATCTCTCTACAGTTTATAGGGTGCCCCCTCTTTTTTTAGATGTCTTTTGGCTATCTAGTTTATTGTCTCCTCACTTTGGTTTTTGTTTGTTTTCGGTAACAGTGATGGTGAGATAAGGAAACTTCAGTTTCACTAGTCCGCTATTTTTCTTAGCTTCTAAATTCGAGTTGTGGTCTGTTCCCATAGTTTGTGCTTATGGAGGCAAGTGATGTCTCCTGTATAAAGAGATTACTATGAACATAATATGCACAATGTAACTTATCTGCCTAAGTATGACATTCACAAAATAGTAAATGAGCAAAGCTTAGCAGGGCAATGGTTTACACTGATGCCTTCATTTAAATATGAGAAGAAACCAGCCAGGGAAAATAATAATACCTTGCATTTTAAAAAATTGCCTTTAGAGCGCTTACAATGGATTCATACATCAATTACAGCATCTTATTTTCAAATACACCTTATGCTATAGCAGTAATTGTCAATTTATACATTTTGTAACTGAGAAGCTAACTTCTTCCTAAGATCATGGAGCTAGTATTTGAAAGGACAGGGACTGAAATCAGAAATTCTAGCTACTATTTCTACTATGGCAATTGAAGAGAATAAAAAATCACATTATAGATAGTGGTATATTAAATGATGATTTCAGTTTTGTGTTAATAATAACATTTGGTCAAGTTTTTTGTCAGGGGGCCTCAGGGGGGAAATCAAGTATCTTATAGTCAACTAACTCCCTTGTGGCATTGTTACTTTCGGGACATACTTGTACCTGGACTGTGGAGATAATGGCATATATATATATACACACACATATATATGTATATATCAAAACTTTAATTAGGGGGAGATTTTGGTGCTAATAGTAAAGAACCAATAGTAATAAAGAACTGGGTTCTTTTGGTAAAGAACCCTCCTGCCAACTCAGGAGACATAAGAGACACGGGTTTGATCCCTGGGTCGGGAAGACCCCCTGTAGGAGAGCATGGCAACCCACTCCAGGATTCTTGCCTGGTGAATCCCCTGGACAGAGGAGCCTGGTAGGCTACAGTCCTTGGGGTCAAAAAGAGTTGGACACAACTGAAGCGACTTAAGAAGCACACAATTCCTCAATACAAGGATAAAGAAAAAGTCTTTGAAATTTTTAATTATTTTCAAATAATTTGATTGAAATGATAAATAGAAAAATTTGAAAATAGAGATGAATTAAGACATCAAAATTAAAAAGATCACACTGTTCGTGATGTGAGCACAGTCAAGATGCATAACTATTCAGAGTTGCTCTCTGCTGGAATGTTTGACACGATAGATGTGTCAGTCTCACAAAATGTCAATCTTAGGTTGATCTTAGTGTCAATCTTATTGAAACAACAGGAAGCCAATTTAGTGGCCCCACCAGTAACTGCTCAGGAGCCATTTCCAACAGTTCAGTATGAAAAAGAATTTATGACATAATCTTACCTTCAATGCATGTGACAGATAAAAAGCTCTGGGGGAAGAAAAAACTCACTACCCAGTGATGATATGAGAACAAATCTATGAATACTTAATTGAGTGGTTCTTTCTTAGTAGGCAACATTAAGTTATTTGGCTAAGCTACTATGAGCTATGAGCTATCAGATACTATGCTGATCTACTTTAACATTGTCTCAATGAAGTGCTAACATAACAAATTTCACAAGGCAGCACAATTAACATTAATATTAATGTCAACAGAGCTGAGTGATATTGAAATTTTGAAAAGTATGCCTTCTCTGTGTGTTCCTAAAAGCAGTATAAATGCCAGAGGAGGATAACCCACTAACTATTTATGTTTGTGTTAGTCGCTCAGTCGCGTCTCATTCTTTGCAACCCCATGCTCTGTAGTTTGCCAGGATCATCTGTCCGTGGAATTCTCCAGGCAAGAATACTGGAGTAGGTTTCCATTCTCCCTTCTCCAGGAGATCTTCCCAACCCAGAGATCAAACCCGGGTCTCCTGCATTGCAGGCGGATTCACCTGAGCCACCTGGGAAGCTCCCTATTTGTGTATTCACACATAAAAAAGAAAATTCAGGGTTCAAACAGGTAGATTGAGCAAACCATACCTGCCCAAAGAGTACAGTGTTTCTTATTTACTCCTAGACTTTTAAAGCTAGAGATCCTTTAAGGCCAGTCCAACTAAGATTTTCTATTGAGAAGAATAGAACCAGAATCAAAGACTTGCTCAGTTGAAACTGAGGCTAGAACCCCACTCTTCTGACCAATAGCAAACTGTTTTATCACTAGGTTATTTCACACACATTTTCAAGTTTATAGCCTAGGAATAACCCAAGTATATAGTGACATATTAGAATAAAACTCAGAAAATTTTATGGTCAGTCATGAAATTATTGCCCAAACCAAGTCAAATTAATCAAAACACAATTATAACACTGATTTCTGTCTGCAGTTGTAAATACTTGAATAAATCCATCCAGACTTGGGGGTGGGGAGTGAAGTAGGAGGGCTTCCCTGGCAGTTCTGCTGGTAAAGAATATGCCTGCAATGCAGGAGACATGGGTTCAATTCCTGAATCAGGAAGATCCCCTGGAGAAGGGGTAGGCTACCCCTTTATTTAATACAAGGTATTAAATCAACTTGAATTACACTGACGCAATGCTTTGTGCATAAAAATACTTAAAATGGATTTTATTGATTAGGAATTTGATAAAGTCATTATATACAATACTGAACTTAGAATAAGATATTCAGTTCTCAAAATATTTAGTTTAGTACCTTTTAAAAATGCTAATGTGACAATAAGCAATTAAACAAAATTCAAAAGTGATTTTGATTAACAACATCATTTGTAAAAAAAATTTCTCTTCTGTTTGAAACTATTTCCCATATAATTGTAAGTATTTTGCTTAACATTTATCTTCACAAAAGGAAACAATGGATTGCATGGGGGAAAAAATGGAATAAAGTAAAATGGGCTTCCTCAATGGTTTAGCAGGTAAAGAATCTACATGCAACACAGGAGATGCAGGAAATGCAGGTTGAATCCCTGGTCTAGGAAGATCCCCTTGAGAAGGAAATGGCAAGCCACTCCAGCGCTGACAGAGGAACCTGGTGGGCTACAGTCCATGGGGCCCCAAAGAGCTGACACGACTGAAGTGACTGAGCAGAGCACACAACACATAAAGTACAACACTGGCTATCTAAAACTCTCAGGGAATAATCTTTCAGCATAATAGCTTTCCCAAATAATAGTTTGCCCCTTATAAGCAACATTTAAGAAAGTAGTTTTGATTAAAATATTTTAAAATACATCAAGCATTTATTGATATTCTAAACGGGAAGATTTCTAAGTGGAATTTAATTTTCTCACTAAAAGGCCCAGAAGACTTCATTCTTAGTGCCTACTTCTAATTTTTATGACTATTTCCCTTCCCTTGAACTAAGATAAGCACTGATGGCTCAGTTTAGTAAAGATGACTGGTACCTGGGCTGCTGAGTTGTTGGCCTTATTGCAAACAGCCAAGACCTATGAGACTACGCACCCTACACTTGAGAAGGAATCAGTTCAGTTCAGTCACTCAGTCATGTCCGACTCATTGCGATCCCATGGACTGCAGCATGCCAGGCCTCCCTGTCCATCACCAACTCCTGGAGCTTGTTCAAACTCATGTCCATCCAGTTGGTGATGCCATCCAACCATCTTATCCTCTGTCACCCCCTTCTCCTGCCCTCAATCTTTCCCAGCATCAGAGTCTTTTCCAATGAGTCAGCTCTTTGCATCAGGTGGCCAAAGTATTGGAGCTTCAGCCTCAATCCTTCCAATGAATATTCAAGGTTGATTTTAGGACTGACTTGTTTGATCTCCTTAATAGAGACTTCTAATATTGATCCTTATTCTTTTTCAACCTAAACAGCATATTAAAAAGCAGAGACATTACTTTACTGACAAAAGTCTGTATAGTCAAAGCTATGGTTTTTCCTGTAGTCATGTATGGATGTCAGAGTTGGACTATAAAGCAAGCTGAGCACCAAAGAATTGATGCTTTTGAACTGTGGTGTTGGAGAAGACTCTTGAGAGTCCCTTGGACTGTAAGGAGACCCAACCAGTCAATCCTAAAGGAAATCAGTCCTGAATATTCATTGGAAGCACTGATACTGAAGCTGAAGCTCCAATGCTTTGGTCACCTGAGCAAAGAAGTGACTCATTGGAAAAGACTCTGATGCTGAGAAAGATTAAAGGCAGGAGGAGAAGGGGACAACAAAGGATGAAATGGTTGGAGGTGTCACCAACTCGATGGACATGAGTTTGAGCAAGCTCCGAGAATTGGTGATAGACAGGGAAGCCTGGTGTGCTGCAGTCCATGGGGTCACAAAGAGTCGGACACAGCTGAGCAACTGAATTGAACTGACTCCTTCCAAGTGTTGGGTGCATATTCTCATGGGTCTTGGCTGACTGCAAGTAATGCCAACAACTCAGCAGCCCAGGTACATGTCACCTTTACTAAACTGCCCCACTAGTACCGATCAATTTCTAACCATGTGCTTTTCTTCACCTCTCCCAAACTCTCCCACTTCTCAATTTTCATCATCCAATAAGCCCTCCCTCCTTATTTGGCTACAAGTTGGTAGGATTGCTACTGTCAGTTTAAACATTTCCTCTGCTCTGCTTTTATAGGGTAGGTCAGGGTAGGGCTGATAGAATGGGCTGTTTGTTTGTTTGGAGGAATTATAGATTCATAGTCATGTTAGATATGATGCAAGGGTGAAAGGTATGGATCAAAGTTTACTATTTATTTGCACATTAATATGCAAGCTAAAGGCAAAGGAGAAAAGGAAAGATATACCCATTTGAATGCAGTGTTCCAAAGAATAGTAAGGAGAGATAAGAAAGCCTTCTTCAGTGATCAATGCAAAGAAATAGAGGAAAACAACAGAATGGGAAAGACTAGAGATCTCTTCAAGAAAACTAGAGGTACCAAGGGAATATTTCATGCAAAGATGGGCACAATAAAGGACCGAAATGGTATGGACTTAACAGAAGCAGAAGATATTAATAACAGGTGGCAAGAATACACAGAAGAACTATACAAAAAAGATCTTTATGACCCAGATAACCATGATGGTGTGATTATTTGCCTAGAGCCAGACATCCTGGAATGTGAAGTCAAGTGGGCCTAAGAAGCATCACTAAGAACAAAGCTAGTAGAGGTGGTGAACTTCCAGTTGAGCTATTTCAAATCCTAAAAGATGGTACTGTGAAAGTGCTGCACTCAATATGCCAACAAATTTGGAAAACTCAGCAGTGGCCACAAGACTGGAAAAGGTCAGTTTTCATTCCAATCCCTAAGAAAGGCAATATCAAAGAATGCTCAAACTACCACACAATTGCACTCATCTCACATGCTAGCAAAATAATGTTTAAAATTCTCTAAGTCGGGCTTCAACAGTATGTGAACCGAGAACTTCCAGATGTTCAAGCTAGATTTGGAAAAGGTAGAGGAACCAGAGATCAACTTACCAACATCCATTGGATCATAGTAAAAGCAAGAGAATTCCATAAAAACATCTACTTCTGCTTCATTGACTCTACTAAAGCCTTTGACTGTGGATCACAACAAACTTGGGGAAATTCTTCAAGAGATGGGAATACCAGACCACCCAACCTGCTTCCTGAGAAATCTGTATGCAGGTCAAGAAGCAGCAATGAGGACAAGACATAGAACAATGGACTGGTTCCAAATCAGGAAAGGAGTACATCAAGGCTGTATATTGTCACCCTGCTTATTTAGCTTATATGCAGAGTACATCATGAGAAATGCTGTACTGGAAGAAGTACAAGCTAGAATCAAGATTGCTGGAAGAAATATCATAACCACAGATATGCAGATGACACCACCCTTATGGGAGAAAGCAAAGAAGAACTAAAGAGCCTCATGATGAAAGTGAAAGAGGAGAGTGAAAAGTTGGCTTAAAACTCAACATTCAGAAAACTAAAATCAAGGCATCCAATCCCATCACTCATGGAAAATAGGTGGGGAAACAATGGAAACAGTGAAAGACTTTATTTTGGGGGGCTCCAAAATCACTGCAGATGGTGACTGCAGCCATGAAATTAAAAGACATTTGCTCCTTGGGAGGAAAGTTATGACCAATCTAGACAGCATATTAAAAAGCAGAGACATTACTTTGTCAGCAAAGGTCCATCTAGTCAAAGCTATGGTTTTTCCAGTGGTCATGTATGGATGTGAGAGTTGGACTGTGAAGAAAGCTGAGCACCGAAAAATTGATGCTTTTGAACTGTGGTGTTGGAGAAGACTCTTGAGAGTCCCTTGGACTGCAAGGAGATCCAACCAGTCCATCCTAAAGGAGATCAGTCCTGAGTATTAATTGGAAGGACTGATGCTGAAGCTGAAACTCCAATACTTTGGCTATCTGGTGTAAAAAACTGACTCATTTGAAAAGACCCTGATGCTGGGATAGATGGGAGGAGAAGGGGACAACAGAGGATGAGATGATTGGATGGCATTACCAACTGAATGGACATGAGTTTGAGTAAGCTCTGGGAATTGGTGATGGACAGGGAATCCTGGCGTACTGCAGTTCATGGGGTCCAAAGAGACAGACGCTACTGAGCTACAGAACTGACCTGAACTGATCCAATTTGTCCAGTACCTTTTGTTGGAAGATGATTCTTTCTTCACTGAACTGACCTTACATTGTTGTCAAAAATCCCTATATGGAGGAGTTTATTTCCTGGCTATCTACTCTGTTCCATGATCTAGTAGTCTGTCAAAATATGAGAATGGTGGTTTCCAGTTTTTAATGAATATGACAAAGTCCCTCAAACCCAAAGCTGTGATTCTCTTCCCACACAGGTAATATCAACAAACCTGTTTTGAAGTTCTGCCTTTAATTATTTGCCCCGGGTCTGGATTTTCTTAAAGTTGTTTATATATTAAGTGTTTAATACTGTTGACACTCAGCACTCCCCTGAGAAAGCATCATAAACCTCTTTCCTATTCAATTCTTTAGAAGCAAGTATGGAAATATGTGTTGAGAGAAGGAAATGTGGAAATTATAGCTTCAGGTGAATGCTTCTGGGTTTCTTTAAAATTCCCTCAAGGTTCAGCAGGAGATAGAGATGGATAGTCAAATGAAATTAAGGAGCTGGACAGAAATTTGAGATAGCATCTTTTAACATGTAAAAGACCATGGCTAAATGTTAGGATCCCAAATGTTTAAAGATGTGTTGAATTTGGAATATCAAATTCCAAATGAAATTTGATATTCCAAATTCAAAATGAAACTCTGAACCATATTTTCTAAAGAAAAGCCAATTAGAATCCACACATAATATTTTGTGAATATTAATATATGCATATATTAAAATTTATTGCAAATATATTAACTCAGCATGTATTAGCATATATACTTAATTAGTTACTCTCAAGTTTGGTTAATTCAGGAATTATTAAATACAAGGAAAAATAGAAAAATTACATTCAATGTTTAATATAAATTCAAGATGTATGTAATAAATAATAAGCCAAAAATACATAGTTCTCTCTTCTACTCAAATTATAGTTCCTGTCTTCTAGTTCTACTAAACTATTTTCCATTAAACCCTTCTATTTCATTCCTATTAAACAATTTCTATGAAAACTTTTAGGTGTCTTGGGGAAAACACTGTACTTTGAATAGACCAAATGAAATAAGCATACAGTATCAGATCATACAATATTAGTTGTATTAGTCGACTGAAGCGACTTAGCAGCAGCACCAGCATGGGATGTTACTCTTTACAATGAAGGCACTAGGGACCAGGATCATAGATGACTTGCTGAAAGATATATTTTGCTAATGAAATGCTGGGATGAGTAGTTACACTTCCACCCCTTTCCCTGTTCTTCCAAACGAAGACTATGAGTAATGGTTAAAAACCAAGATATAAAAAGACCTCTACGTACCACTTAGGGCTGCAAAGATTGGAAGAATCTATCTCTACCCTTAAGAAGTTTAGCAGGAGCTAAAATGTGGTACCTACATAGACATAGAGCATTTGTGCTTGCTCGCTCAGTCATGTCTGATTCTTTGAAACCCATGGACTGCAGCCCGCCAGGCTCCTCTGTCCATGGGGATTCTCCAGGCCAGAATACTGGTGTGGGTAGCCCTTCCCTTCTCCAGGGGATCTTCCCAACCCAGGGTTTGAACCCAGGTCTCCCAAATTGCAGGAGGATTCTTTACCATCTGAGCACGAGGGAGGCCCAAGAACACTGGAGTGGGTAGCTGATCCCTTCTCCAGAGGATCTTCCTGACCCAGGAATCAAACTGGGGGTCTCCTGCAGTGCAAGTAGATTCTTTAGCAGCTGAGCTACTAGGGAAGCCCAAATATAGAGCATGCTGCTAAGTCACTTCAGTTGTGTCCGACTCTGTGCGACCCCATCCCTGGGACTCTCCAGGCAAGAACACTGGAGTGTGTTGCCATTTCCTTCTCCAATGCATGAAAGTGAAAAGTGAAAGTGAAGTCGCTCAGTCGTGTCCGACTCTTCACGACCCCATGGACTGCAGCCCACCAGGCTCCTCCATCCATGGGATTTTCCAGGCAAGAGTGCTGGAGTGGGGTGCCATTGCCTTCTCCGAGTATAGAGCATACATGTATGCTACTTAGGGTCTGGGAAAGGCTCCAAATTGAACTGAGCTCAAGTCCTGGTAAAAGAAGGAAAAGAGGGACAGGAGAAGATGGGGAAGCAACAGAAGCAAATTCTCCTCAGGTTGAGCTGATCAGTAGAGGCCTTCGAGGTGGTCCCTGCATGAGGGAATTTAAAAACTGAAGGTAGAGAGGGAAAAGGAACAGGAAAAGCCTGTAAAGATGATGATGCAAGAAAGTCAGATGGGAAGACATCACACTCCTCACTGCCACAGCCCTCCATGCATGGACCTGCCCTTCCCTGAAATGCTCTGCCTTTGTGAAGATGATCTCTGCTCCCATCGCGTGACTGCAGTGGGTACACGGCCTCAAGCACATCCACAAGCTGGTGTGTGCCTTAAGAGAGGGGCATCCCCAAGTGCACCGTTCCACTGCAATCCACATGGGACAAGATGGAAAAAGCTTGACTGCTTTGTGATCAGCATGCATGAGAAACAAGCTTTGTGCCCCATTCCAACACTTTTATACTTTTCTTTAACTGAAGGTGGAGAAGGCTTTCAATAAAAGTAATCCATACCCCAAGCCTCATAACTTTCACGTTATGGCCTGGCTACTTTCCAACTCCTCCATGACAGGAAAAAAGCACCCTCCAATTTAATAACTAAATTAATTTTTTCCTCCCACAACAGCATACGCAATTATTAAAGTCAGAAAGATCTTGGCAGCCTCTTGCACTGGTAAATAGAATGTTGCATTCTCATCATATGATTAATTAATATTCCTGATTCAAGGAGATATGGAATCGCTTTACGTTCCTTGTGTTATTGAATAACCCCATGTGCATTATTACCCAGGCACTATTTTACATCCATGTAATTAAATCCTGAGTAATCGGCCACAAAAGCTTAAGTTTCTGTGGAAGCCCTGCGTGAGTGACGAAAAACAGAAGCTGAGGGTGTGCCCGAATGTGAGAGAAAAGAAAAGGAAAAGAAGAAGGAAAGTCTGTATTAGCCAGTCGATCATGTCATAGAATCTGTTTTATTCCTTGCTTGTCCATGGTTTGCAGTCTTATTTAGTGTTTTCTTAATAATGATATTTTCTTATTCACACATCAGAAATGCTTAAAAATATATATATGTACCAGCAGACAGTCAAGAAACTTGCCTATGTGATCCTTGAAAGTTATAACTGATTGTCTGCTTTATCAGTGGTTTCAAACCATAAAAGCTATTCTCCAGGGTCAAGGAAGCATGAACAGAATGTTTTGGGGAATCCAATGAGGAGATGTTATGGAATCAAATGTATTCATCTCTCATTCCTTCATATTCCGGATCCAATTAGAAAGAGACACATTGCATCTTCTAACAAGCTGTCTCAAATACTGCAAAACACAAACCAAAAGGACAAACTTATGCCATACCTGCTACTTTGCTTTTACTCTTAGAGTTGAGTAGTGAAATATTAAGAGCTGCGTGCTCCTCCCAAAAGGAGCCAATGTCTTTCTCACAGTTAATTGATGTAATGAGCTATTCAGATGGAAATGATTGCATCTTTTGAGAAATGTCTGCATCATTAAAAAGTTGGGATTTTATCCCTTCAAACTACCTTTGGGGTTTCTAGGGCATCAGAACGCTCCAGAGAGGGCTGGGTCCTCAGTGAAGAGCTCATCAGACGTAGGAAACAACTGTCATGTTGAATGATTTCCCCCAGTGAAAGGTTAGTGGAGAAAGTCAAGGAGAAAAAAGAAAATTGTGCCGCAAACATAAACTGAAAAAAAATTTAAAAGGCCAGAAAATTGTTAGGAAGTAGTAACCAACATATGTAATGTTAGAGAAAGAAAATGCATTTGTCTATTTAAGAACCACTTTCCCAGTCTGCCCTCAAGAGAATACACATCATAGAATCACTGTTTGCTTTTCTACCGAATTGAGATGCTTTCAAAAGGAAGAAAATACCCATATATAGGTGATAGGAAAGAAATATATACTGACACTCTTGAATAATTCAGGAATCTGCTGAAAAGATTTTGAGAATTCTACTTTCACAAAATCCCAACATTTAGGTCCTTAATATTGCTTTCTAGTTAAACTCCTGGAGTACTGATGAGGATTATTGAATTGAGCTAAGGTAATTGGTAACAGTCATGGAAGGAAAAATTATTCTAGGTAAAAGAAAAGGACAGTCTCAGTGTTTCTCCTTCATTTCTTAGTTAAGTTATGCCTACCAAAAGCACAGACTCTTATAACCACATGGGCTTTACTGAAATATTATGTTTCTCAATCCTCAAATATACTTTGCTTTTTATTTCTATTTTCTTCTAATCCCTACATATTTTGTTTGCTTTTCTCTCTAGAGCTTATTATATTTCTGAACCTTCTGAAATCACTAATGCATTTATCACTCAGTAAATTTTAATTAAATATGGAAGTAAAAGTAAAATCCACAAATTAGTATTTATTTTCTACTATTTTTTTTTTAATTTACATGGATTTTCAAGTGTCAGTCAAAACCGAAAATTCTGACAACACTGCTAGTGCTAGCTGGCTCAGGAAATATAGGTTCTCTGAATTTGAACCCAGAATTTCTGTGTGGTTGGACAGGACTTAAATTGTTCTGGATTCACATTCTCCCTATTAAAGAAAGTCATTCTTCACAGGAAAGTCAGAAAAGTAACATTATGCTAGAAAACATTTTTTTTTTTCCGGAATAAGTAAAGCCTTCTTAGAATTCAAAGTATTGTGCTCCTGAAAGCTATTATGAGAGTAGAAGATATTATGTTTAAATTTTTCTTAGATTTCCCCCCCAAAAGGCATTTAAACTGTGGTTATAGCTTGTCAAATAGTTATTAGTTTTTAAAAAAGACAAAAACAAGAAAATAAAAGAATTAAGACTGAAAAAGCAGGACATAAATAGTAAGTTAAATACACATTTGTAATACCACTTCTTATTTTCTTCTCTAGAAAATACCTTCAATTTTAAATATACAGTGTCAGTATTAGCAAAGTACTTTAGATCATCATGTAGCTTATTATGGATCCAAAGTGGTTCTGAAAACAGTTTCATTAACCAGAATCAATCATACCTATAGTATGAAAATTTGAGTTTGGATATAGTTCCCAGTTCACCAAAAAGTTCAGTGTTCACTGAGAAAGTAATAAAAAATAAAACCACACAGGGGAAAATTCTGTTCCCTTTAGTATGCACAGAGCACATAGGCTGGAAATAGCTTCACCTGCCAGTTGTGATTAATTTGCTATTTCTTACAATGTCTCACTTTGATTATTAATGATAATGATTTGATTTATGAGTTCTGTTCACTGAATATTCTCAATTTCCAAAGATGTTCTCCTTTGGGGAAAAAAAAAGGCGGGGGGAGAAAAAGCTACTGGGGAGATAGCGACTCAGGTAATGCAATGTGGCATCATTTACCTCTAGATGCTGGTTCAATCCATCTCCCCACATTTTCCTGAGGTATACGGGGAAATCTAAAGGCCAGGGCAGAGATACTGTATATAATGAATGAGCGAGGAATATCATGATCCACCTCTGTTCTGAGGTTTTGTCTCCTTCTGTGTTATGAGAATAGAGAACATTTGGGACCAGGGCTTCTGTATTTTAAGGCTTTTTTCTGTGCAGAATTATCACATGTAAACCCTGCGACATGAATTGCACATTAACATTTTGTCATTCATGAATATATTAAGAACCTGAGATGTTTAAGGCTGCACAAAAAGATGCCGGTTCTCAGAATAGAATTATAGAGAATTAAGGCAATTAGAACTCTGAGGGGCTGTACACAGCACTAGTTTAGAATATCATAGCTTCTACTGGCTGACCTCTTCGTTGATCACAGAAAAGAAAATTCAGTAGAAATTAATTTGGAGCTTTTCATATATGCAGAAAAACTCAGAAATAATTGATTTTTAAAGCTTGAAAATACAAAGGCTCTCATCTGCCTTGAGAAATATTTTCTAGGAAAATAAGTGTAAGACAGAAAAATAATGTAATCATCTTTGCTCAGATCACACCCTCGCTGGGGATCTGAGGATCTGAAAAGATTTCAGAGTCCTCAGCACTGCCTCAGTGAAATATTCACTGAAAGTTGATGAGCCTCTGGCCTCACTAAGTTTCCACAGAAAAAAAAAATATTGATAATAGCTTATCTTATTATTAGTAGAACTTTGCAGAAGCTAGAGCCTTAGATACATAATCTCATTCAGTCCTCAGTTCAGTTCAGTCGCTCAGTTGTGTCCAACTCTTTGAGACCTCGTGAACCACAGCACACCAGGCCTCACTGTCCATCACCGACTCCCCGAGTTTACTCAAACTATGTCCATCGAGTCGGTGATGCCATCCAGCCATCTCATCTTCTGTTGTCCCCTTCTCCTTCTGTCCCCAACCCCTCCCAGCATCAGGGTCTTTTCAATGAGTCAACTCTTCACATGAGGTGGCCAAAGTATTGGAGTTTCAGCTTCAACATCGGTCCTTCCACTGAACACCCAGGACTGATCTCCTTTAGGATGGACTGGTTGGATCTCCTTGCAGTCCAAGGGACTCTCAAGAGTCTTCTCCAACACCACAGTTCAAAAGCATCAATTCTTCAGCACTCAGCTTTCTTCACAGTCCAACTCTCACATCCATACATGACCACTGGAAAAACAATAAAACAATTATGGTCACCCCTTTTACAGGTGTGGAAAGTAAGGTTCAGAGAGATTGACTGTCCTGGGTCATACAGCCAGGACGTGGTGCTGACTGAGGCAGAGTGATCCCAGAACGCCATCATGACACCCTCCCTCTTCGTTATCCTTCCCTTTATTGTTGTTCAGTCACTCAGTCACTTCTGACACTTTGCAACCCCAGGGACTGCAGCACGCCAAGTTTCCCTGCCCTTCACTAATCTCCCAGAGCTTGCTCAAACTCACGTCCATTGAGTCAATGATGCCATCCAGTGATCTCATTCTCTGTTGCCCTCTTCTCCTCCTGCCTTCAATCAAGGTATTGGAGCTTCAGCTTTAGCATCAGTCCTCCCAATGTATGTTCAGGGTTCATTTCCTTTAATATTAACTGGTTTCATCTCCCCTGAGTTGGGCTGAAATGAAGCAGAGACCATAGAAGATTATGTGGGAAATCCCCAAAGCTCTCCTGCCCACTGTCTTCTACTTCTTTGAGTCTAACTGGAAACGGTTCCAAAGCTCCATTATTCTATACTCTCAAAAAATCTCTTCACCCTCTTCGTCTCAACTGCCCATGGATACACTGGTGATTTCCAAGTTTATCTTTCCATTATAGACCCCTGGCTCATTTCAGACTCATATGCAATTGCTAAATGGTCAAATTCTCTTGGGAAACCAAGTGAATACCCAACTTCACCTGGATATCACTGGAATCTCATGACCATGTTTTCAAAATCCACACTGTTCTTCCTAAAACTCTTCTTACTCCTATACTGTGCCTTACTGCGCCTTGATAACCCCTTCCCATCTAGATATCTGAAAATCTTACTGTCCTTTTCCTTTGCCACCTACAGCAAATTAGTCACATTTATGCCAATATGAGAGAGATGCCCCACATCCAAGGTGAGAGAAAACCAAGTAAGATGGTGGGCACTGAGAGAGGGCATCAGAGGGCAGACAGACTGCAACCACAATCACAGACAACTAGCCAATCTGATCACATGGACCACAGTCTTCTCTAACTCAAGGAAACTAAGCCATGCTGTGTGGGGCCACCCAAGATGGACGGGTCATGGAGGAGAGGTCTGACAGATGTGGTCCACTGGAGAAGGGAATGGCAAACCACTTCAGTATTCTTGCCTTGAGAACCTCATGAACAGTATGAAAAGGCAAAAAGATAGGACACTGAAAGGTGAACTCCCCAGGTCAGTAGGTGCCCTATATGCTACTGGAGATCAGAGGAGAAATAACTCCAGAAAGAATAAAGGGATGGAGCCAAAGCAAAAACAACACCCAGATGTGGATGGGACTGGTGATATAAGCAAGGTCTGATGCTGTAAAGAGCAATATTGCATAGGAACCTGGAATGTTAGGTCCATGAATTAAGGCAAATTGGAAGTGGTCAAACAGGAGATGACAAGAGTGAACATTGACATTCTAGGAATCAGTGAACTAAAATGGACAGGAATAGGTGAATTTAACTCAGATGACCATTATATCTACTACTGTGGGCAGGAATCCCTTAGAAGAAATGGAGTAGCCATCATAGTCAACAAAAGAGTCTGAAATGCAGTACTTGGATGCAATCTCAAAAACGACAGAACGATCTCTGTTCGTTTCCAAGGCAAACCATTCAATATCACAGTAATTCAAGTCTATGCCCCGATCAGTAATGCTGAAGAAGCTGAAGTTGAACAGTTCTATGAAGACCTACAAAACCTTCTAGAATTAACACCCAAAAAAGATGTCCTTTTCATTATAGGGGACTGGAATGCAAAAATAGGAAGTCAAGAAACACCTGGAGTAACAGGCAAATTTGGCCTTGGAGTACGGAATGAAGCAGGGCAAAGGCTAATAGAGTTCTGCCAAGAGAACGCACTGGTCATAGCAAACACCCTCTTCCAACAACACAAGAGAAGACACACATGGACATCACCAGATAGTTGACACAGAAATCAGATTGATTATATTCTTTGCAGCCAAAGGTGGAGAAGCTCTATACAGTCAGCAAAGAAATAGAGGAAAACAATAGCAATTGTTTCCTAGGAACAATGGGAAAGATTAATGATCTCTTCAGGAAAACTAGAGATACAGGGAACATTTCCTGCAAAGATGGGCTCAATAAAGGACAGAAATTGTAGGGACCTAACAGAAGCAGAAGATATTAAGAAGAGGTGGCAAGAATACAAAGAAGAACTGTACAAAAAAGATCTTCATGACCCATATAATCATGATGGTGTGGTCACTCACCTAGAGCCAGATATCCTGGAATGTGAAGTCAAGTGGGCCTTATGAAGCATCACTATGAACAAAGCTAGTGGAGGTGATGGAATTCCAGTTGAGCTATTTCAAATCCTAAAAGATGATGCTGTGAAAGTGCTGCACTCAATATGCCAGCAAATTTGGAAAACTCAGCAGTGGCCACAGGACTGGAAAATATCCGTTTTCATTCCAGTCCCAAAGAATGCTCAAACAACCGCACAGTTGCACTCATCTCACACACTAGTAAAGTAATGCTTAAAATTATCCAAACCAGGCTTCAGCAATACGTGAATGGTGAACTTCCAGATGTTCAAGCTGGTTTTAGAAAAGGCAGAGGAACCAGAGATCAAATTGCCAACATCCGCTTGATCATCAGAAAAGCAAGGGGTTTCCAGAGAAACATCTATTTCTGCTTTATTGACTATGCCAAAGCCTTTGACTGTGTGGATCACAATCAACTGGAAAATTCTGAAAGAGATGAGACTACCAGAGCACCTGACGTGCCTCCTGAGAAATCTGTATGCAGATCAGGAAACAACAGTTAGAACTGGACATGGAATTGAAGAGCAGAGACATTACTTTGCCAACAAAGGTCCGTCTAGTCAAGGCTATGGTTTTTCCAGTGGTTATGTATGGATGTGAAAGTTGGACTATAAAGAAAGCTGAGCACCAAAGAATTGATGCTTTTGAACTGTGGTGTTGGAGAAGACTCTTGAGAGTCCCTTGAACTGCAAGGAGATCCAACCAGTCCATCCTAGAGAAGATCAGTCCTGAGTGTTCATTGGAAGGACTGATGTTGAAGCTGAAACTCCAATACTTTGGCCACCTGATGCAAAGAGCTGACTCATTGGAAAAGACCCTGATGCTGGGAAAGATTGAGGGCAGAAGGAGAAGGGAAGGACAGAGGATGAGTGATTGGATGGCATCATCGAGTCGATGGACATGGGTTTTGGTGGACTCTGGGAGTTATTGATGGACAGGGAGGCCTGGCATGCTGCGGTTCATGGGGCTACAAAGAGTCAGACACGACTGAGCGACTGAACTGAACTAAACTGAACTGATGCCAATGTTTGGGCTTCCCAGGTGGCTTAGTGGTAAAGAATCCACCTGCTAAGGCAGGAGACATGCATTTGAACCCTGGATTAATATGGTCCCCTGGAGGAGAAAATGGCAACCCACTCCAGTATTCTTGCCAGAATAATCCCATGGACAGAGGAGCCTGGAGAGTTGCAGGAGACTCATGAGTCACTGTGGAGAAGTCACAAGTCCAAACAAAACAAATAAAATAATCTCTAATATATCCATATACTACTCATAAAAATATACATTTATTTATTTAAAGTAACTTAAAACCAAAATAGACTTACTCTGTTCTTAACGGCAAAGACAAGAGTAAATAGTCAAGAAGTGGTGTTTCTTCTGCAATCTTTGGTGCATGAGCATTCCTGCCAGGTTGTTCTTTTTCCTCCTGGCAGCAGCATGATTAGAACAGAGGCCTCCGGAGAGCACTGTGAAGGACTCCGGGGACACTTGTGATTTAGGTGTGCTCTCTGAATCTACAGCAGACAGACACTTAGGCAGATTACCCTGGTTGTCAGATGTCCTTCAGACCCTGCAGTCCTGATGGCCTCAGGAGAGTCTGGAGGCCAAGAAGCGCAGGAGGCCTACAGGGAAATCTCCCCAGCCAGGCTCCCTGGAGATTTGGAATGACAATCAGGACACAGCAGTGGTTTCAGCCATGTGACTTCACGGCTCCATTCTTCATTACACCTTCTCTCTACCTTCTTCAGAAACCCAGCTACCCCCTGTCATATATGGGGGAACCGCCATTTAATCAGAGTTCTCATGCCAGGCACCTCAGGACTGATGGCCAGATTAAGGAAGACAACTTTGGGGGCCAGAGGCCACTCTGGATGGATGGTGCTCTACATCACCTGATCACATCCTGTCACTCCGGTCACTTATTTCTGTTCTTAAGAGGGCCATGTGGGTGATAAGCGCTGGGAGCTTCCAAGGCTGTTCTCCACTTGGAATTAGTTTTGTTACATAGCACAGAAAACCCAGGAAAAAATGGCTTAAAGCCCTGAATTTCCCACTTTAGACTCCTTTGGTTCCCAGCAGTACGATCGAGGAAAGAGTGTTCTTCAAACACATAATCTTAGGGAGACTGTTCTTAGTGTTCTTCAAACACACACTCCCTATCCCTCTTTTAGGGAGACGTTTCTGGGTGTCCTGAATGCTTCTGCTCATGTCTTATTAGTGACATGTAGTCCTCATGTTGCAAGGTAGGCTGAGAAACAGGTTTTTACCAGGATAAATTCAGCATCTGCTGACAAAGAATCATGGATACCTCTGCAGAGAACTAGCCAACTCTCATAGGCCAGTATAGCCCCTACAACCCCGCCCCTCCAATTCACTTCCAGCCAGCTATTCAATACTCATATCATTCAGAGTAGAATATGGAAGAAAACAACTTTAAAAACTCAAAACATTGCCTTTCAGAAGTAATGAGCTAAGTGAAATTCAAGCCTAAGAACCTTAACTAAACTTATTATATCTGATTAACTGGTTATTCCATTCACTATCTTCTGAAAAAATCAGCCACAAGATAGATGAAAAACTAGAGGGCCTCCAACTGTTGACTTTCAAGTGGAAACTCAGACAAGCAGGTTGACACCATCAGGGTGTTCAGTGCAAGCAGCCCACAATTGGTCCCTGAACCCTAAAATGAGGATCATCATGTCAGTATCATTGTTTCTTTGTGTGTGTGAAGATCAAAGTTGACAATACCCAGCATAATGGTGAGCACAAAACACATTCTTATATCTGAAACAATTCCTAGGACCAACTCTAGACAAAAGTGTGTGAATGAAGCCAATTTCATCACCAGGATCCTAATCTCTCACATGGCATCCTCTTGATAATTGCCTTCCTTCATCTCTTTCTTAGGTGACAAATTAATGCCTCTGGCCAACCAGAAGTCCCTCCTAGAGCCGCTCTGCCAAGGCAGCCCCATAACTCTGGGGCAGCCCTATAACTCAGCCCCATTTCCTCTTTTAGTACTATCAACTTTTGATCTCATGGCTTTAGGACACTGTCAAAATACAGAAGAAGGGGTGGACAAATTCCCTTATGGCAAAATTGTTACTGCATGTAAGAAATTTTTCCTATAGCATTAATATTTATATTTTAACTTAAAACAAGTCCTTTGAGCCAAAAGAGGTTTATTGGAAGGTATATTTTAAATATCAACATAGATGGGGAATATTTTCAATCTGGAACCTTTCTAGCACCTTTTAAATTTTCCCAACAGGTATAAATTCTTTCAATTTTACTAAAGTATAGTTAATATACAAAGTTGCTTGATGAGTTTGGACATTTATATGCATACATGATACCAACACCACAGACAAGATAATTACCATATTCATCACCTCCAGAAGATCTCTTGTGTCCCCTTGTTTTTAGAAAACATTTAAATATTACTATTTGATGTCATATTCTTGAGCTTTCAACTGGCCAGTTGTTCTTTCCTCAAGAGAAACATTCTCTTTTAAATAAAAAGAAAAACATAAATTTGATGAGCAAATCTATCAAGGGAAGGAAAAGATAAAGACTCTGGCTCCTTTTCCTTGTTAAGAGTGTACCTAATAGCTTTTACATTTCCAGATACATGTAGCAATTTTGGCAAATTCCTAAACCATGCCAGTCAAAGAAGACTATCATGCTTTTTAATTAAAATATTGCATATATTCAAATTCCAGGACCTCTGTTATATCATACCCCTAATCCTGAGATCACTTAGTTTTATTTAAGAACTCAAGCAGGT
The DNA here is from genome assembly GCF_023699985.2 of Odocoileus virginianus. NCBI lineage: Eukaryota > Metazoa > Chordata > Mammalia > Artiodactyla > Cervidae > Odocoileus > Odocoileus virginianus. Next base: position 11,880,664 of record NC_069682.1, on the reverse strand, counting down.
AAAATTAAAACTCTTAAATTCTCAGAGAGGTAGGATGTTGTGGGGATGGGGCTCAACATAAGAGAACAAAGGAAGGGCACTCACCTACTTTCTCCTTTGGATAAAGTCTATCCTAGATTACATTACTATCAATGATGTATCCAACAGCCATTTTAAGATGATGGCTCAGCTGGTAAAGAATTCGCCTGCCATGCAGGAGACCTGGGTTTGATCCCTGGGTTGGGAAGGTCCCCTGGAGAAGGGAAAGGCTACCCATTCCAGGATTCTGGCCTGGATAATTTCATGGACTATACAGTCTATGGGGCTGCAAAGAGTTGGACACGACTGAGCGACTTTCACTTTCACTTTACAAAATTAAATGAAAATATGCATACTAGAAGAATAAACTTCATAGGCATTTAGGTTTGTTGCAAAATTGCTAAGAATGAGGCTGACAGAAGAGTGTTCCAGTCTAAATGAACATAGTGCTTTGGTAGAAGACTAGTAATTCCCTTGATGTTCTCTTTCCCGTTCCATCACTGAATGGCATAAAGGGGAATTAACACAACCTAGTCATGGGGCTTCCCTGGTGGCTCAGAGGTTAAAGCGTCTGCCTCCAATGTGGGAGGCGCAGGTTCGATCCCTGGGTCAGGAAGATCCCCTGGGGAAGGAAATGGCAACCCACTCCAGTATTCTTGCCTGGAGAATCCCATGGACGGAGGAGCCTGGTAGGCTACAATCCACAGGGTGGCAAAAAGTCAGACATGACTGAGTGACTTTACTTCCGGCTTCACTTATTCAGTCATGGGGCAGGATGTACTGAGAACCCAAGAGCCTCCTTTGTAAGTTGCCAGAAAGAAGCACTTGTCACCTTTTTGTTTAATTCATGGAGTATCTATGTACACTAATGGGCTTTACTATATTGGAACACAAATTTGGGAGAAAACCTTATGGTATAAGGACAAAATAATTCACTAATACTAGCTACCTTATGGGACATGGACTCTATTCCTTGTCCAATCATAAACTGAAGACTAAAACACAAAGCAGAGATGTTTTTCCATCTGTTGAAGTGAAATCAAAGGGAATTTTTGAAAGGCAAGCTCTCATTGCTGTGTACTGGGAATCAAGCCCTTGTTACACTTAATGGATGTTCCATGCCAAGTTCCCCAACCCCTGGGGGTGAAAATTTCCCCTAAAAAGGCCTGGAAGGAATTCAAGGCTGCTAAAGGCTTGAATAAAACTTTACTTAATGTGTATTGTACATTTTTATTACCCTGAGATGCTATGTTATAATTACATTCTTAAATCATGTGAGAAAAACTTAAAACTCGTTATTAACAAATGATAATATTTCCGAACCAAACCAGTTTGGTGCCAGTCTCTCTAGAGAAAAGGGTAGTAGATAGTAGGCAGGCGAACAAAGTGGTAAACATGTCAGGAGCAGGAACAAATACGAGGCACCCTGGTTCTATCAAAGGCACAAGACTTAAGAGGAACAAATGGGCCTCTGCTAGAGCTGGATGGTAAAAAGATGGAAATCCTTTTGAACCATGCCATAAATTGCAACACAGACTTTTTGGTGTTCCATAAGTAATTAGCCAAAACAGAAATATATGTTTCCCAGAATAAAGTGAAATAGAGAAAAATCTCCTGGGAAACGTACTTATTTTAGCTTCTTAGAAAATAAATTGGACCTTTAACATAGTTGAAATGGGTAGAATCAATTCCTGATGGTGACTGGAAATAAAAGAAACGAAAGTTCATTTGAATCTTTTTCTTCGCCCTGCCTGAGTTCATCCAAACTTTAATATTGGAAGTCACGCCAAGAAGGAACCGCCTTAAGAATTCTTACATTCCAATACATATCATGAATCTTTTAAGTGAAGCTACATTTGAAAATCATAGAGCAGGTAATAAAGCTAGTAGCCAAAAGTATGCTGCTGCTGCTGTCTGGATAGCTCTGAACTTCTTCTGAAAGGGAGGTCCCCGGCCGCCTTTCCTGACATTCTCCGGGCTGGAGGGACCAGCGTGCACAAGCAGGCCGAGGCAAGTTCTCCCCAGAAGCCTCCACAGGGAGTCTGGAAAGGGCTGGCATCCACCTGGAGTGAGGAACCGTAGGTGGAGGCTGGCTCCCCCATCGCTTGGTTGAAGATCAAAACAGATTTCGTTCTGGCAAATGTCTTTTAAAAATCAAAACCTCAGAGCATTTAAAAATTATCCTTTAGCAATGTAGTAAGGGAGGTGGACTGAAAGTCATTTTGCAAGAACTTGCAACGTTAAATGTTGGCGGAAAGAAACTGACAAGATTGATAATGCTAATTGGTTACCCAGCAACCTCAAGTGTAAGGGGATATGCAAAAAGGTGCAGGAGAGGAAATACTTTTGCATTTCTGCCCTCCTGAAGGCTACGTTGGCTCTGTATCTGTATGTGTGCATGTGTACTCGGTCATGTCCGACTCTGTGCCCCATGGACCGTGGCCCGCCAGGCTCTCCTGTTCATGGGATTTTCCAGGCGAGAATACTGGAATGGGTTGCCATTTCCTCCTCCAGGGGGTCTTCCCGACCCAGGGATCAAACCTGCATCTCTTGAGCCTCCTGCATTGGCAGGCGGTCTTTACTGCTAAGCTACCTGGGAAGCCCTTGACTCTGTATACACAAATCTAATGTTATGCGAATACTAGAAATATGAACCAAATACACCAGCTATTTCCACTTGCTTTGAGTACCCTGTTTCTCCCAGACCTAAAATCCTGTGTACTGAAAGGGGCACTGGACCCATGAACAATGACTATTGACTGATGATACCATAGTCCACAAAAGAAACCATACTTTTTACTGTGAGTATAATGTAAATATTGCAAGTTTCACAGTAGTTCACACTAAAAAGAGAGGTTGATATTCAATTTATGAATCCCTTGAAAAAATGTACAAGCAAAAATTCTCTTCATAAATATTCCTGTACTATTTTAGGAGGTAATAGTAAATATTCCCTTTTTCTAATCTTTTCTTTATTCCTTGAAACTTGTGATCAATTCAGGTTGGTCAGAACTGGCCCCTAAGGTCATCAAAAGAGATAGTATCTGATGCATATCTATGCAGTAAAAGTCAGTACTTTAATCTCTCAGAAATAGGCAATAAAATATGTTACTATCATAAACTCACATCTAAACAGTCAATAATTCAAAGGCTTGAGCAATCATCTGGACAGCCCAGAAAGTCAATTTAGACAATTCTACAACCACATTTTGTACTGAATTTATTAGATAACTCTGCTTTGCCAATGTAGACATGATCTAAGTTTATCTGAAAACTCTTGAGGAAGAATTAAAATACCTAAAGCCAGCCTCAAACTGTGACCATTAGGAACTTGCATAAATTCACTGAAAACAAATTTTACCAATCTCATTTTTAGATGACATTACTAGAACAGTTTATCAAGTGAATTTTATGACCTTCTCAAACTTCAGTTTAGCAAAATTTTGGTCAGTATCTTTCAAAGTCATGAGGCAACAGGATAGAGTAGAAGAAGAGATAACTGAGCAGGGTTCTAGTTTGAGGTCTTTATCAGACGAGCTTGTAACTTGAAAAGTTTTGTCAGTAGTTCTTGGGTTTCCCTGGTGGTTCAGATGTTAAAGAATCCACCTGCCAAGCAGGAGACTGCTTGCAGTGCAGACCTGAGTTCAATCCCTCGGTCAACAAGATCCCCTGAAGAAGGAAATGGCAACACACTCATGTATTCTTGTCTGGGAAACCTCAAAGACAGAGGAGCCAAGCAAGCCCCGAGTCCATGTGATCGCAAAGAGTCAGACACGACTGAGCAAGCGCATGCACACACACATACACACACACACACACACACACACACACACCAGTTCTTAGACAAAGTGATAAATCAAGCACATGTGTAGTGCTTCCCTCTGTTCCAAACACATGCACAAGACAGTTTTATGAAAAAGTGTTAAGCAAAACAAATATGAATATATACATATATATTTAAAAACTAATTTGGTTTGAGAGCAAGAAAGGAAATTTCCAGTAGTCAGAAATGAAAAGGAAATATCTCAGTAAAGAGGAGCTCAAGGTTTGTGGCCTATAGTGCTGCTGAGATAATGGGGCAGGCTTTGGAACTGTAGCCGTCAGTTCTAAGTGAGATAGGATATGGAATTCCACTCATAAGTCTGGGGTCCAAGAGCTCACTGTTGTTTGTCGTTGTGTTGTTCAGTTGCTAAGTCATGTCCAAACCTTTGCAACCCCATAGACTTTAGCACACTGGGCTCCTCTGTCCTTCACCATCTCCTGGAGTTTGCTCAGATTCATGCCTATTGAGTCAGTGAGGCTATCTAACTGCTTCATCCTCTGCAGCTCCCTTCTCCTTTTGCCTTCACACTTTCCCAACATCAGGGTCTTTTACGATGAGTTGGCTCTTTGCATCAAGTGGCCAAAGTATTGGAGCTTCAACTTCAGTATCAGTCCTTCCAATGAATAGTCAGAGTTGATTTCCTTTAGGATTGACTGGTCTAATCTCCTTGCAGTCCAAGGGTCTCTCAAGAGTCTCCTCATCACAGTTCGAAAGCATCAAATCTTTGGCGCTCAGCCTTCTTTATGGTCCAATTCTCATTAATACATGACTACTGGCAAAACCATAGCTTTGATCATATGGATCTTTGTCAGGAAAGTGATGGCTCTGCTTTTTAATAACCTGTCTAGGTTTGTCATAGCTTTCCTTCAAGGAGAAATTGTCTTTTAATTTCATGGCTCAGTCTGTATGTTTTGTTTTTCACAAGTGGTAATTCAGAATATCCCAAGCAAGTTACCTAGATCACAGCTAAAGTAAAAGGCCTGCTGCTGACCACGAGGGGAAATAGTGCCTCAAACCACAACACAGCTGAGAATATGTGCCCTTACAGGGTGAGAGATTGGGAAAACATCCATTCTAGTCAATCTATCACATTCTACTGGTTATAGTATAATAACTCTTTGTTGAAATATGACATTAAAACCAGTTCGAGGCCTGTGAATTTTGCTTATCATTAACAGAGATAACATGACTCCTGTAGACTCTATGCATAAATGTGATGTGCCTTTCTGTATTATGCTACATTTCTTATTTAAATTTTAAAAATATGCTATTCCAGTAAGATAGTCAAAACACCAAACTACTTAAACAAAACAAGCTGGAGATATTTCCACAATCCCAAATGACTGGACAGCTTCAAAGGATGACAAGTCACACAAAATCAGGTTACTCCACATACTTCAACTTCACTTTTACACCTTGAGTTATGCCACCTTAGTTTTGTTTAAATATCATCCAACTTCTTTTTTAGTGACCAGAAGTATTGAAAATGCACTCATATGAAACATGGAAAGTTTCAATTTGGTCACTAAAATCAAGAACATGAGTACATGTTCTTCCTTTTAATTTAATGGCATGGAATACGGAGAAAAATTCAATTTTGGAAAAATAAAGCAATTAATATTTATAGCTTATATGTTGAAATCAGCCTATAGTTATAGATGGAATTAAGTAATTACAGGTTAGAAAGACAGGTGCAAAGATGTTTTAAATCTGTCATAATTCATGAATCCTTATATTGTAATTGACTGCTTGGTATAATAATTATGTTTATGTCTAGGTAATGAAAATGCCATAAAAACTTTAATTAGCAAAAATGCAATGGATAAGAAGATAATTGAAACAAACTTTGGGAGAATATAATCAGGTCTTCTGAACGCATACTTAAGACACCATCAAGAGTAGTAATTAAGTTAAGCATAATCAGAGAACACTGTTATAGGAATATATTAATATAATAATTTCTTTTAAATTATTTTTAAACATTATATCTAAGGATCTTAATGCATTTTCTATTGCCAATTAGCTCTGTAATAGAGGAAATATTTCCTTTTGTTTCTATTATGATCTTGCATAACTGAGTCAAAGAGGAGAAGATTGTCTACCTATCGCAGAGTAGAGTGGTGGTTAAACCAGGACTTCTGTGACCGTACTAGACCAGTGGCATAAGGTATACACTCAGAGAGCTTCAGTGAGTCCCTAAAGTACCAAAAGTGGTAAAGCATCAGAAACAGAAGGTTGTATTCAGGTACTGTTGTCGAACATCTCTCACTGCAAATTTAATTAAGTATCTGAGTGAGTCACTCTTGCATTATCACAGAACTAGTACTTTCCACTTCAGAGCTGTGCAAAATTATAAATTACAACAAGCCACATGCACTCTTCAAAAATTAAAAATTTATAATTTCAAATACCAAGAGTTTACTGCACTTTTCTCAGTTGCAAATTTTGAGTTTGGAACTGTTTCCAAGCTAGTCCAGCCGAGCTGCTGCTTCCGAATACCCCTCAGGAGTGCATGTTGTTTCAAAGCCAATTACTAATCCTTATTGAGTGTTGACTATAGTCAGGAACTCTACTTAGGGTCTCGTGTGTGTTACCTTTGTTTAACCTGCAATATAAATCAGTAGGAGAGGTATCCTCCCTATTATCAGAGGTTACAATTCTTAGTAGCTATCCAAGTTTATATGGTGGTAAGTGATAGATTAGGGAGCCAGTGGCTCAAGATTTTTTTTTACAAAGACATTTTTGTCAGTGCTCTTTTCTCTGTTTGTCCCACTCTCTCCGTGCCACCACCCCCACTGTGTCCAGAAGTCCATTCTCCATATCCGCATCCATTCCTTTCCTACAAATAGATTCTTCAATACCACTTGTCTAGATTCCATATATATGCTTTAATTTACTATATTTGTTTTTCTCTTTCTGACTTACTTCCACTCTGTATAACAGGCTCTAGGTTTATCCACCCCACCAGAACTGACTCAAACTCATTCCTTTTCATGGCTGAGTAATATTCCATTGTGCATACGCACCACATCTTTATCCATTCATCTGTCAATGGGCATCTAGGTTGCTTCCATGTCCTGGGTATTGAAAATATTGCTACTGTGAACACTGGGGTACATATATACACTACCAGGTGTAAGATAGGTAGCTGGTGAGGAGTTGTGTGGAGCACATGGAGCCCAGTCTGACAGTCTGTGATGACCTGGAGAGATGGGATGGGCGAGGAGTGGGAGGCTCAGGCGGGAGTGGAAGTATGTATAAGGCACTGTTGTATAGCAGAAACCAACACAACACTGCAAAAATTTAAAACCAACAATGTTTTTTTAATTTAAAAAGAGATATTTTTTATTTCCAAAAGCTTGCTTTATCATTTGAAATGTGAAATTCTGGCAGACTCTGTTTATAATAAACCAAAATGTGAAGGAAATACATGATGAAGTCATGTATGTCTTCTCCTACACAGAGAGGACACAAGACTCTCTGGACTGTGGGAAGAAGACAAGAGAAATCTCCAGCTGGAGGAGAGAGTTAAAGGCTAGAATAGGAAAACTTTCTCTTCTGCTTTAAGGAGACATCTGAAACTTCCCTGTGCATGTCCAAGCAGAGAGCAAGAGCATCATCCAATAAAAAGAGGCTTCAAGATTACAACAGAGGATTCACAATAGCCTCCACAGCACAATTCACACAGCATGGAGAACTTAGTGCAACCGGAGAGACAGGTGCGCCGTGAGATTGTGAGACCAGATGTATCCAATTCCTGTTTAATGCAGACATCAGACAGAGCCATCACCCAAACCTTCATGCCAGGAAAATACCTTCCTCTCTTCCCTTCCAGAAATAACCAAGAAGAGCCAGAAATTAGGAGAGATGGGAGGGGGAAGAATTCTCACTTGACTCACTACTCCTGGGGATAAATGTATAAATAAGAGGTGACTGGATGACTGCAATGGAGATCATATTTTTCTTAATGGAAATGAAGTTCTATAATAGCATCTGTGGGTTGAAACCATGTTACTGACATAAGAAAAAAAACTTAAGTTTTTCTCCTTCTTATCAAAATGCTTACTGTTTTCTCTCATGTTTTCCTTTGTATAATTGCATTTGCAACAACAGATCTCCTGACCAATTAATTTTTAATTATTTAATAACTTAATTTAAAATTAATTTTTAAAGTCTCCTGTTTAAAAAAAGAAATTCAGAAAATGCCACACTATTTATGGAACAGATATGGTATCTATAAAAGCAGTGATCCCTAAAACCATAGACAGTGATCATTATAACAGTAATTTCTGTCTCTTCATGTTGGGAATAGGGTCTGGCATCAAACCAAGCTTAAAGAGTCTAATGCTTAGGACTCACATAGATACTGCAACTGATCATCTCTAGGTGAGCACAGGATTGAATGATATTAAATCACACAAACTCTACCTTATTTGATTAGGATGATTTAAACCAAAAGCACTAAAAAAAAAACAATGAAAAGGTGAAACCCAGACACTATCAAAGTTATCAGGTGTGTTGTAGAAAAGATGAGCCACATGAGAGAAATAAACTAGTAATCCAAAGGAGAAATCCCTGGAAGGGAAAAGAGAAATAATGCCTGGTCCAATGCCTCAGAATTCTGGATACTGATGCAAAGACAATGGATATAAAAGTAGATGTGACTTTTACCCCATGGGCCACATAGAACAGAAGTGACGGTGTTACACAGTAGCACCGTTAGCATACTGGAGGTCAGTGGGGAGGAAGATGGTAGAAAGGCGGTAAAAATGATGGAAAGAGCATAAAAAAGAACCAGACCTGGATCCCAGGCTGAACACACTTTGGGAAAGAGGGAGGAGAATTCAGGAAGATCACCTGTGAGCTTTGAAGAGAAGAAGAATAAAAATACCAAGTGAACAGTCTAAAGAATGAAGCTGAAAGCAGGTAGGACAGGATCCCAGACCAGACATACAGTAAGAAGAAGCCGACAATGCCTAACCCCAGTCTCCTTTTACTATTTATCCCTAACACTTATAGACATCATTTTCCAAATGTAAAAATGAGATCATTAACACTTGGAAATATAATGAAATTTTTAGGAAGGAGAGGCCATGGAAAATAAGAAAGGATAACAAGGAATCTAATGTTTCAAAATATTACCTGATAATTTTACCTGATAATCCTAAATCTAACTTTTAGAAAATACCTTAATTCCATAATGAGATATAAAGAATGCAAATCTAAATCTATATGGATGAGATGATATCTATATGGATATGGATGATATATGAGATGATAAAGGTGCATATCTTTAGCTTTTAGTAACTGGCTTTATAAACATCATCTCATGTTTACTGAAGATCTACAAATTAAATGCTCTGTTGTGCTGTGTGTTCAATTGTGTCTGACTCCTTATGACCCCATGAACTGTAGCCCACCAGCCTCCCCTGTTCATGGAATTTTCCAGGCAAGGATACTGGAGCAGGCTGCCATTTCCTACTCCTGGGGATCTACCCAACCCAGGGATGCAACCCATGTCTTTTGTGGCTCCTGCGCTGGCAGGAGTATTCTTTACCACTCTGCCAATAAGACAATATTCATCACTATTTCAGAATGTTTAGATTTCAAGCTATTTAAATAATTATCCCAAGACTACACAGCTAGTAGTTGACAGAGCTGAGACCAACCATCTGTGCCACATACTGTAAATTCAGCGCTTTTTTACTACATCTCACTGACTTCCTGGAAGGAGATAGGTCCTTTGAAGGCAGAGGGGAAACTAGGCAAAGACTTTTCACTTCAGAAGAGAGAGAAACCTTTTGAGGGCAAACTCAAGGAACTCAATGGATGACACTAATACCCCTGTTGATCCAAGTGTGGATCTAAAGATCTCCTTAGACTTTTGGATTACCACTTACAGAAAATACAGATTAACATCTGCAGAAAATAAGTCTAAGGAGACTTCCAGGGACAGAGACAAAAACTCTAACAATTATCACTTTAAAATTAAAGGGCCTCCTTTGAGAGGGTCAGGCTTCCCAGGTGGTGCTAGTGGTAAAGAACCCGCCTGCCAATGCAGGAGGCATAAAAATGTGGGTTCAATCCCTGGGTGGCGAAGATCCCCTGAAGAAGGAAATGACAACCCACTCCAATATCCTTGCCTGGAGAATTCCATGGACAGAGGGGCCTGGTGGGCTACAGTCCATGGGATTGCAAAGAGTTGTACACGACTGAAGCGACTTAACACACTGAGAGGTACTGGATCTTGTAGATTAAGACTGACTTCAGAAAATAAATAATAAATAGTGTTACTTTCTTTGGCCAAAGCCACTAGCTTGTTTTGGAGCTATCCAAGGTGCTCGTCTCAGGCTGTAGCTGTCAGTTACCAAGACGGCTGCTGCTGCTGCTAAGTCACGTCAGTCGTGTCCGACTCTGTGCGATCCCATAGACGGCAGCCCACCAGGCTTCCATCCCTGGGATTCTCCAGGCAAGAATACTGGAGTGTGTTGCCATTTCCTTCTCCAGTGCGTGAAAGTGAAGTCGCTCAGTCATACCTGACTCTTTTACCCCATGGACTGCAGCCCACCAGGCTCCTCTGTCCATGGATTTCCCAGGCAAGAGTACTGGAGTCAGTTGCCATGTAGCAAACTTCCTGATCCTACCTGTTATATTGAAGCAAATGCCTTTTGATTTTTTTGGGGGTGGGGTGAGAATAACAACATTTTATTTCACACTTGACTGAATTATTAAAGGCCCAACTTTCATAATGAATATAGTATCACTGATTTCAGAATCAGTCATTGGAAGCATTAACAGGACCACTTAGAGACACTGAAATGAATATTAGTCAGTGATTGACTGTGGTTTATACAAAACTGAATATTTAAAAGCTTCAAGAGTCATATTTCAACCAAAATGTTGTTCTGTATTTCTGTCTTTTTAAGACCTGGTATTGCCAAGAGTAGTGAACCTGAGAATGTTCTCTGTAGTTTTCTTTTTTTTTAACAACCACCTATAGTAAATGAAACACACATATAACTAGAGCAAAAAATTAATCCTATAATATTTTCTATTCTGCTTAACTTTGTTAGAAAGAACAATTTCTGATACTAACCCACTAGATTGTTTTCATGTCAATTCAGGATCCACTAATGGATCTTGATCCACAGTGTGGAAGAAAGGAAACAACAGGACTATCGATGACCAAGCTCATAGGGTAATCTCCATCACATGTCCTATTCACCTCACCTCCCTCCCTCATCCCACCCTGGATCCTCCACTAACCCCAGACACCTTCCTCTCATCCAAAGACAGACACTGATATTACAGACAGCACAGGCTGGGGATCTGAATGAGGGGTACCTCTCTAAAGAGAAAACCTAGTAAGGACCAAAGCCACCAAACACAACTAACCACTTGCATCATTTTTCTCTCTTTCCCTTCCGTATTTGCCTCTTTCATCTCCTTTAGCAACATAACAGCAAACTTCTATTGTTGCCTGTATCTACCTTCTGTCGAGTGAGAACTTTATAAATGCCTGCTACTGAAATTAAGCTTCACAGTAACTTTCAGGTCTGTATTATTATCTTCATTTTTATAGGTGTGGAAATTTGGATTCCAGGAAAATAAATAAGTCTCTGGTAATGAAATAGACAGGACGTCATGGAGGCTGTTAATGTAGGATTTTGGTGGACATATAGAAATTATTTAGAAGTCTGTTAAATAATGCACTGCTCAAGAACAGTTTAGATAGGACATTATAAACTAGCATGTATTCAGCAAGTAAACCATAATGATGCATCCATCATTACCTAGAAAAGCTATTAGATACTTAATCCTTGTGCTATTGCACAATTTAATCACTGAGTGACATTATTTTAACAACTCTGCATACAAGATAAACAATCTTAAATAATCTTCTAATGAGAAACTACGCGTGTCTACTTTAACTATAGTACAAGAATTTGAAGTAACCATCATTTATTCTGAGCATAGCAAGGATCAACTTAAACTCAACTTTAGCCATTCTTAATAAGAGGAACTGAAGAGGGGGAAATTGCCCAGCTTTATTCCTCCATTTTGTTCTTCCTATGAACTTTTAAAAGTACTGATGGATAGTTAAATCATTGAAAACACAGGCATCAAAAACATTAAGAACTAGAAATGACTCCTCTGAGGTGAGTTAAGAACTATTAAGGAATTTAAGGAATTTAAGGAGTATTAAAGCAAGCACAGAGGAATCTAAATGTTTCTAACTCTGTAAATGAGATAATTGTTTTTTAAATAGTCAAGTCATGAAATATAAAAGTAAACAATAATTATGAGAGTTGCTGTGCCGAGATAATGCATTCAGCCCTTTTTCATGGGGAAGCAGTTTCTTGATGTAGTGAAATTTGAGAAGATCTAAAGGGTCACTGAAGTGAAAAATGAAGGGTTAGAAATAGGGATGATGAGGAGAAGGTAATAGTTAGAGCTATTCTGGAAAATGAAAAGAAAGCAAGTGACTGAGAAAATCTTAAATCAATTCATGTGCATTGTAAGGAGGAGGCAGGCAGGTTTTGATCCCTCCTTTTAGAAATGCCTTAATTGCCTTAAAATAATCTACACTGGACATACGTAAAGACCACTGTGTGTTAGCACTGACAACAGACGTGAAAAGACTCTTCATCCCCCAGCTTCTCAATTAGGATACAAATGTAAGTTGAACAGAAGGAAAATAGGTGATTCAACCTATCCAAGGTGAAGGTTTATTCTGCTGACAAGGGCAAAAACAGTGAAAATTCCTTTCCTTTCTAGCACTTGAGTTTTCTAGAATTATGTTTCTACATAACTGAAATTTCCCTTGTAAAATAGATTGTATTTTTAGCAACAATATATTTCATACCTGATAGTGATATAAGATGAATAAAAATATTCTCAAGAAAATAAAAGTTCATCTGAACTTCAGATGCATATTGTTTTAAGGGCCCCACACTACTGAAGGCTGTGCCCTGATGCTTTTCCCATAGTAAAACTCTATTACCTATTTTGGTATATATGTTTTACTAAAAAATACTCCAAAATCAATCTAAAGCAGTATATGGGGCTGAAGAAAGAAAATATGTTGAGACTATAAATAAACCTACCAACAGAAGTAAAGATAAAAGAAATTATAAATGGTTCATTTTTCAAGCTGTCTGACATTATTTACCCCCAAAAATGAAGATGATACCAAATTACTTGCATGATTCATATCATCTAATAAGCTTGCTAGCTCAGGTATCTTCTAACTCTGCTTTAAAGGAATATGTGTGTTTTACCCGTTGAACTGAGACAATCTGCCAAAAGTGAAAACACCTCCCAACTATTGTTTAAAAAATAATCTATACAATTTTCACACTTTCAGATGTTTTTCCTCAAAAATTTTCTTTCAGCCTTTGGGAATGCACATACACTAGACGCTTAGCACAAGCTTTGCATTTAGTTATTTTAAATTAGTTGGGTCCCTATTTCATTCTTCTCTCTAAAAAGCACCAGGTCTAGGTAAGAAGGATCTACGTGAAATGCAGAGCAGGCACTGGAACCCAGGCATTCATTCCCTTCCTAGCATTTTGCCTTTTGAGTCTACATGGCTTAGTAAAAATTTTAAGATACTAAAAGGAAAACATATCATAATATTTCTTAAATTCTTGATGAAAAAATCACATAGATCAAAGCAAAAGTTAGGTTAAACAAAAACTTTCATTTTACCATTCTATATATTGAGAATCTCAGGCTGCAATTCCTTTTTAAGATTTTGAAATTGTCTCACACAATTAATATGAAAAGAAATGAGTGAAGCAATGAACAGAGATTTACCCAAATAAAGGTATTCATTTCAGTCCTTATTTCTATTATGTTTACTAAGAGGTGAACATATTTCTATTATGTTTACTAAGAAAATTGGAGGCTCATGCAGTAAGGGAAATCAATAAACTCATCTCTACAGATGAATAATTCTCAAGTAGTGATTATTTGTCTATTTTCTACCTCATCTTTTAATGTAGAATTTTATCTTCTGGAGTTCCTTAGCTAATCATTTCCAATCACTCTCATACAAAAAGAAAAATTTACAAATCATCCTATTTAGGGCAAATTATAAGACAGCTTGTAGGAAGCCTGTGGTCATGCAGGCTCCAGATGTCCTAATCTGAGTGCAGAAGAAGCTGAACAGATCAATATCATAGCAAACTTGCAGGTCAATCCTGACACATTTTTGGAAAGCCCACCTCAACTCCCTTAGTCTATGCTAAAGAATAAAGTCATTCTTTTATTGATATTAATAACTGCTGCCAATAATTGTGTTTATTACCTGCCAGGTACCTTACGTGTATGATCTCAATTCATCCTTACACCAAATTTATGAGAGTAGTAGGGTTAAACCAATTGTTTAGCTAGTAAAATTACAATAGTACAATTCAACCACAGATCGCTAACTATGTAGCTTCTAAAACACTATTCTCTACTACATCTTTTTTCAACAGAAATCTAAATGAATATTTTAAAATAACATAAACCATGCAATAAACAATCTGATAAACCAACATTTAAATGCTGGGAAATTAATTAATTAAAATACACGGGTTAAAAGGTTTTTTTTAAGTCCAGGGGAAATCTGATTACTTTTTCAGGGGAGTAAAGCGTTTCTCATCTCAAATTCTCTGATATTAGAATCATTATTTAAATATCTTTCTGGAAAAAATCTTTTACGTGGCAGACATTTTCTATCAGTACAGTTATCTGATTAGTTTTCTAAGAATATCAATCTAAATAGAAGGGAATATGTGCACCTTAGCCCTTAACAAAACCAAAAGAAAATTAAATTAAACTAAATACATATAAATATACATACATATACTTTTAAATCCTGGCTTACATATGATTTTAATAAGAAACTCTATGTCATCAGCATTTCTAAATGTATTACCAAATAAGTAAGAGATTTTAGATAACTTTCAGTTCACAGTACAATTCTTTGAAATTAACCCACAAATTGGTTTTGCCTCATATTTATATTTTATCAAACCCATCTTTCTGACGTAGGCATTTCTTTTCTTGGGATTCTTACAGAGATAGTTATCGTGTACAGAGTACACTCTAGCCTTTGGTGGTTTTAATCTCACTTTAACATCTTTGTGTTTGTAAGTACATTTCTTTTCTTTCATCTGATCATGTACATGTTAAGATGTCAAAGCTGAAGTCTTCTGATATATCCATCATAGGTTCTAGCAATGTTTCAAATCTTTCAAAGTTTAAAATTCAGTTTAAACAAGAAAAAATTTTAATTTATCATAATACAATAGAATTTTGAATCTTAATGTATGAAACTTGTAGTTGGATCTACAATAAAATATTTATTTTAAAAAATTATAGTTGGAATTAAATGTATCATCTACCCAGGGGCAGGAAATAGACAGTCATTTTATCACAGATTGTCTTGTCAATTCACAGTGCAATTCCTACCTCGACTTTCCTGCAATTCAAGTACAATATTTCTTGATCATTCAGCTTTCTCAAGAAGGATTTTGAACTGATGTGTCTATCAGCAATAAAATTTACTTAGAACAAGCTTTCTGGAAAACAGTCTGGTTCATGTGTTTGTGAATGAAGCTAATTCACATGTTATGTTTGTTCTCTGCACAATGCATTTCCGCTAAGGAGCTAGCAAAGTTTTCTCACATTGATGTGAGGTTGAAATTTCACTTAACTGAACAGTAAGAAAGGCAGCAAGTGCATTTACAGTCAGTTAAACTTCAGAAGAGTTTGAAAGACAGAAACAAGGGAATTCACGTCTTTGAAGAGACTCCTAACAAATCTCCAGACCTTCTTAACAGACAGCTCATTACTACAGACTGTCTATGCAAATGCAGCACTGACTGTGGGCCCGCAGGGGAGGGTTTTTTGTTTTGTTTTCTGTCTCTGGTACTAACCTCGTCTGATTTGCCATATAACTGCCCTCTTGCCAGTAATGTTAATGATGGTGATTATCAGTAATAACTCTGAGTAATGAGATTTTCTTCCTTGTACTCAAAATAATTGCTCCACGTAAATCCACAGCGATTTTTATGGTGCACTAAAGATTAGTAACATTAGAAACTTGGCAAATCTTACTTCTAGAGGCATTTTACCTAATGATCTAATCCATCAGCTCCCAGCCTCAACAGTCCTGAGACTCACTTAGTTCTTGAAGGATCTCCCCTCTTCATAGCAGCAAGAAACAACTTAGTCAGTAAACTATACATTTAAGAGCTTTCTTAAAAGGGCCTTGAAATTATAATCTCTACTTTAAGCCAGGAAGCCTCTGAGTGCAGAAATATGTAAAATTTACTGGACATTAGTCCCATGGACTGAGCAAGACCTTAATTAATCACTAATTAAACATTATTTACTTTCAGAAAGAAATTTAGTATTTTGAATTTTAAAGCAATTCAAGATTAATTTCCAATCATGTGGCACTTCTAATTTATTAATTATGTGGGCTAAGGTATGAGCATGTCAACAAGAAGTTAGGAGATGTTAGCTATACCTTTGGTTTTCTCCATCTCATTACTGCTTAATGCCCCAGAATCCCCCATGGATAGAGAAAGAACAGAGTAGGGATCCACTGCTGTTGGTCTTTCTATTAGTTTTTCTTACTTGATAGTCAGTGCGTTCTTAGAAATATGCAGGACCACTGATTTTAGTAAAGAGGAAAAAGAAGACTAAGGTTATGCATTTTGACTCATTTGCCTTAACTTGACATTGTGCTGCTTACAAACAGAACTAGAAGAGATTCTACATCTGTTGAATATAGGTTTTTCCACATATACTTAGATTTATTTCTGTTCCTGTTCCAACATTATCTCATTTTATTCATTACAGTGTTAGAACAAATCTTGATATTCAGAAGGATAAGTTATACCTATTTTTTTTCTTTTCCTTTCAGGATGTCTTAGCCATTCACCATATGAATATTAGACACTTTATTAAATGTCATGAAACCTACTGTTAGTATCTCTATTAGAATTGCAGATTAATTTGATTGGAATATCCATCTTTGTGATTTTTGTTTTCTCATTGTGAACATAGTATATACTCATTTCCTCCCAACATATATTTAATTCAAAAAACAATTTGATTTGCTTGATGCACTCTAATATTACTTTGCTTTCTACTTCCTTCATTTCTACTCTTATTTTTTATTCCTTATAGTCTATGTATTTTATATTCAATCTGGTGAATTTTTCTAGTTGGACAAATTTACTTTCAGTTTTTAAAATCAGTTAAAGTTGTATATTTATCTCTAAGGATAACTTTAACTACATCTAAGAAGTTTTGTTAAATAGTATTTTCTTAGTCATTTAGTAAAATCATTTTCATAAACCCCACTGAGATTTCCATTAAGCACATAGGTGGCAGAGTTATGTATTGTTTAGCTCCCTACTATATAGGATTTTTTTCTCTTTTCATTGTTATTTTCAAATTTATTTTCATTATAATCAAATAATTAGATTTGGTTTCTCATTGGAGAAATATATTTGTGTTAGTTTATCTTCCTTGACCTATAACCCATGTTATCTATATATGCCACCCGCAGCAATATTTTTCAGCTTCCTTTAAGTAAGTAACAGCCTTCAACATCAAACTTTAAACCCAGAAGCTAGTTCCTGCCCTCTTTCTCTAATTGAGTTCTCTTAATTTTCATCATCCTAAGAGAGCAGTACCTAAAAGTAGTACAGTACTCCAGAATGGTGAAAACCAGTTTGGTAAGCCTTGACTTCAGCCCCACTCATTACTTTGTAGTTCAGTTCTACTTCTAGTCCAGGAAAATACTTAACATTTCAATCACTTCGTTATGGCATTTATTACTTCTTTTAAAAAATGTTTTGCATCTGCTTCTCCATTCCTTCCCTGCAAATAGGTTCATCAGTATCATTTTTCTAGAGTCCAGATATGTGCATTAATGTGCATTAATATACATTAATATACATTTGGTTTTCTCTTTCTCACTTTCTTCACTCTGTATGACAGACTCCAGGCTCATCCACTTCACTAGAATTGACTCAAATGTGTTCTTTTTTTTATGGCTGAGTAATATTCCATTGCACAAATATATCTCAACTTCCTTATCCATTCATCAGTCAATGGGCTGATTTTCATTGTGGTATGGCAGAAACCAACACATCGCAAAAAAAGTTTTTAATTTAAATAAAAGAGGAAAAAAGAAAAAATATTTTAACTACAATCACTAGGTATTTAGAGTGTAAACAGGCACATCAACTTATGAATTTCCTGTCACTTGGTGACTAGAAATCCTAGATAGTATTACTAACTTCTACATCAAGCCTCTGAGTTTGATGTTATTCCATTTAATAGATGGAGAAACAGTTCTATGAAAGTTAGGAAACCTGCGGTCAGACTCAATCAGGCCCTTAAAAATAAGATACAATTTCTCAAAAAAAAAAAAAAAATCCACACCAATATTTCAAAAAAAAAACTTAAAATTTTGACAATTTTAAAAAACTCTCCTTTAAAAAAATTACTTCTCAAATGCTGAAACTCTAACTTGGCACAGCCAGTAAAATACCAAGATTAAAAGTCTGTTTCTATCCTCCCAAACCTTTTCTTTGGCTTTATTAAACATATGTTGTTGTTTAGTTGCTAAAGCATGTCTAGTTCTTTTACAACTCCATAGACTATAGCCCACCAGGCTCCTCTGTCCATGGGATTTTTTTAGGCAAGAATACTGGAGTGGGTTGCCATTTCCTCCTCCAGGGGATCTTCCCAACACAGGGATCAAACCCTCCTCTCCTGCATCTCCTGCACTGGCAGACAGATTCCTTACCACTGGGCCACCTGGGAAGCTAAGTAAACATGCTCACATATACATATCTAAAGTTTATTTTTTTAACGAGTCATGATTCATGTAGTGTATCACAAATCTTTTTTCTTAATTCATTATGAATATTATTTAATGCACATTGATCTAACACTTCTTTTTCATAGCTGCAATGGGAGTCCATAGAATGAATGTATAAAATCTTGTTATCTATTTTATTCATGGATATATATGATTTTAGACAGTTTACGAAAATTATATTTAGTATCATGAAATTCTTCCAATAAAATCTAAAGAGCCAACTCATTACCTATAACTTGACTCTCAACTGCTTCCTCTTTAGATGTCATGCTGTTTCTATTCTTCCTTAGAGCATGTATCTCACCTCATATATCTGCGCTTGAGTTAGCTGCATTCCTACATAAAAGTGTAGGAATGAAAGTCGCTTGTGGGGACTTAACACTACATGAAAGTCCCCACAAGTGACTGGGGAAAGAGAATAAAACAGCACACCTGAAAACAAATTAGAAATTTGCCTCAAAATATTTCTATTATAACTGAATAAGCTCTCTGAACTCCAGTTTCTGAAAGACTCATGTCTCAGTTGTATTATGAATTATGTTTTAAGACAGGGGAGTTCTAGAAATGACTGTTTTTCTTGGCTTGTCAAATTTGACCTTCCTAAATTTATAGGAAAATGCTGTGGGGGCTCTCTGCATCATCATACAGTTCAACTTTCCCAATTCATTTCCCAAAGCCTAGCAATACACGCTAGAGGCAGGGTCAAGAGAAGATTTCAACTACTGATCGAAAGAAAGGGGACATGCTCTTAATTGAGCAGACAATAAAGACATCCTTCAGAAGGCTAAATGTTATTAAACACTGATTAAGGGGAAAAAACAGTGCTTTAAATATGAATTCTTTGAGCCCCTGACCTTCATGATTTTGCATTACTATTTTCTTGAGTCCCTTTAGAGGATTCACCTAAAATATACCTTCTAGAAACATTCTCAAAGAATGATCTCGAATTTTTAAATAATCTTTATTCAGCAATATTTCATAAATGGTTGCCCCAGGTTTTATATTAGTTAACAAGCACAATATGAGCCAGGAAACAGGAGGGTGTCAGAATGAGACAATAAATGCTAAGTACCTAAATTCACCTATGCAAGCAATAAGATACATCATTAATACTGAAGTGAAAAAGTTGTGATGTAAAATCAGAGAGGGTATCAATATTCCTTAATTTCATTGAGCTATAATTATGTAATGAGAACATTGGCTCTTTTGAAACATTTGAAAACGGTGCTGGGCTCTCTGTCACTTGGACCAATGGATCTATTCATCCCAAGACTTGATTTCCTGTTCAGGTTAGCATACCATTAGCTGAAGGTAATTGTTGAGAGAAGACAGTTACAAAAGCTACAGAACTCTCAAGCATTTCAGGGAAGGGTAAGTGCCCTGGACGAAGGATCCTATTTCCAGGGTGTCCTTCATTATGTTTGTCCCTTCACACAATTGTGTGATTGTATACTGCTAAATAGTTATTTGGTGGTAATGGTGCATTTCAAATTGGTGACTCAAATAACAAGACTGGAGGAAAAAAGGGGAACCAGTATGAGTTCTGCCCAGCTATACACCTGCCTGTTTCAACTGAGTCAATCTGGGAAAGGAATCCCCTGGTAATTAACTTCAAGACCTTTTGCTATGACTGAGAGAAACCGTTCTGCGAATAAAATATTTGAAAAATATTTAGATATTACAAGACTTAGACTCCATTTACCTAGACTTCGCAGGTGCTGTCTTTCTAGACATGCAACTTTCTTCTCACTCTTTCTCTACACATTCAGGTCTTTGAATTGTGGAAACAAGCAAGACCTCATCAAGCTTTTTTTTTAATCAATATGAGAATGTGGTATTCTGGATTGGCATCTCTTTATTTTTTTTTTCCATTTATTTTTATTAGTTGGAGGCTAATTACTTTACATCATTACAGTAGTTTTTGTCATACACTGAAATGAATTAGCCATGGATTTACATCTATTCCCCATCCCGGTCCCCCCTCCCACCTCCCTCTCCACCCAATCCCTCTGGGTCTTCCCAGTGCACCAGGCCCGAGCACTTGTCTCATGCATCCAACCTGGGCTGGTGATCTGTTTCACCCTAGATAATATACATGTTTCATTGCTGTTCTCTTGAAACATCCCACCCTCACCTTCTCCCAGAGTCCACAAGTCTGTTCTATACATCTGAGCCTCTTTTTCTGTTTTGCATATAGGGTTATCGTTACCATCTTTCTAAATTCCATATATATGTGTTAGTATACTGTAATGGTCTTTATCTTTCTGGCTTACTTCGCTCTGTATAATGGGCTCCAGTTTCATCCATCTCATTAGAACTGATTCAAATGAATTCTTTTTAATGGCTGAGGAATATTCCATGGTGTATATGTACCACAGCTTCCTCATCCATTCGTCTGCTGATGGGCATCTGGGTTGCTTCCATGCCCTGCCTATTATAAACAGTGCTGCGATGAACACTGGGGTGCACGTGTCTCTTTCAGATCTGGTTTCCTTGGTGTGTATGCCCAGAAGTGGGATTGCTGGGTCATATGGCAGTTCTATTTCCAGCTTTTTAAGAAATCTCCACACTGTTTTCCATAGTGGCTGTACTAATTTGCATTCCCACCAACAGTGTAAGAGGGTTCCCTTTTCTCCACACCCTCTCCAGCATTTATTGCTTGTAGACTTTTGCATAGCAGCCATCCTGACTGGGGTATAATGGTACCTCATTGTGGTTTTGATTTGCATTTCTCTGATAATGAGTGATGTTGAGCATCTTTTCATGTGTTTGTTAGCCATCTGTATGTCTTCCTTGGAGAAATGTCTGTTGAGTTCTTTGGCCCATTTTTTGATTGGGTCATTTATTTTTCTGGAGTTGAGCTGGAGGAGCTGCATCTCTTTAAATTGTGTCTTCCAGTTTAAAGAAAAAGGAGGGGACATTTTCCCACAATTGTGTTCAATAGATAGAGAAATATGGCCCCATTCAGGGCATTAGCTTCAATACATGATAGAGATACAGCGGTAGGAAGTGTGTGTGTATCTCATGCTTGCTCGTCTTTTTAAATGACCTTGCATTTCATTATGTAGAGTGATTGATAATTAGTGGACATCATGCAATTTTGGTAAACCGCATGAATTAAACATTACTTCAAACCGGTGAGCCTTGAGTATTGAAATAATTTTCATACTCTTTGATGAAATTTTATCTGAACTACATATGAATTAAGAGCTACGATGGAAGCAACTAAAGTTAAAAGCACTGAACACATGTACTTTACTTTCTACAGATTTGTCTAGCAAACTAAATGATGGAGGATAGAGCATGTTTTGTTTAGCCCCCCTGTGTTTTAAAAATACTGATGAATGAGCCTTCTTGGTGGTCCAGTGGTTGGGACTTTGCCTTTCAATGCAGGGGATGTGGGTTTGATCCCTGACTGGGGAGCCAGGATCCCACATGCCTCTCAGCTAAAAAAACAAACCAGAAACAGAAACAATATTGTAACAAATGAAATAAAGACCTGAAAACAATTAAAATACTGATAGGAATATGCAGCCCCTCCCCGCTAACACTTAAAAGTTTCAGGCCAAGTCTATGAATGACATGAATAAACATCCCTCTGTAAGAATTAAAGGATAACCACAAAGAAATGACTCCTTCATTTGCACAAGAAGCAAAATGTGATTGTGATTTCATCTCTCAGAGCAGATCGATTCATTATCTTTAATCACATCATGATAAATGTGTCTGTCAGTCAAATCTTAAGCTTTCTAAGCCTCAGTTTATGCTCCAGTCACTTCAACCTAACAGCACTTACCTGTCTGACAGGCCAGTAGCTTTGGCTTCACCAGCTTAAAATGTTAGGAACTATTTTGTAAAGTATCTAAGAGTCTATACCCACTAATATGTGAATATGGCACTCCAATTATTCATTTGATTTCACCTATTCCTATTTAAATCGAATTTTGAAATACCTTTCTGTGTATTAACAAGTTGTTCTGCAAGAAAAGAATTACCAAAATGCAGAGTTTTTATTTCCTCTGCTCCGTCTGTCTGCAAAGATACGGCAGTGAGTCATGCATGGGAGGCTTATTTACACTCATGTTTTACAGAGTTTCCCAAAATGTACTCATCTGCAAATGTTTTCCCCAGCTTTTCAAACAATTCCTTGGCCAGAACAATGGTGCATCTGTGTTCTAAAATTTAGTCACCTGAAGAAGCAATAATGTTATAAATTGCCCCATGATGAATTTATTGACTGAAAATTAAGAAACTTAATCTAAAATATCATTTTGCTTCAAGAGCAGCTGGAAAAGAGAAAATTTATATAAAATCCAGACAGAAGTCAGATTTTTCTACTCGAATGTACTTTTCCCCAACAAACTCAATAATGCTAAGTTAATAGTAAAGGGCTAGAGAAGATTATCCAAAATACTGGCAGAGCATTGGCCTGCCATTCCTAAAGTCAGCTGTTTTACACCCTAATTTTTCAGAGCTGGGCAATTGTGAATGAGTTGCGTTCAACTAACTAAATGGTGAGCCTCTGTTTAATTAAAGTAATTGAAGAATAAAGGGCAAAGGATCTACTTTCATATGACATACTTTGTATTGATTTTTAATACAACAAAGCCATAGAATTCTTTACATAGAAGAAGCAGCAGACCAATAGCACACCCAGAAACTGGAAATGGGTTGCCAGGAGTAATAGGCCTCTGCATCAGCTCTATTACAAAGTTCTCAGGTCATGCTGGGGAAACCCTGGGGTCTTACTCCTCAATAAAATTAAGGCATTAGGACATGAATGGACCTAGAGAGGGGACTGCCCTGGTGGCAAGGGCATGGCAACCCTCTGCCTGTCTGGAAAATCCCACGCACAAAGGAGCCTGTGGGCTATAGTCCACAGGATCACAAAGAGTCGAACCTGCCTGAAGTGACTGATCACTCACACCTTCACAGACCTAAAGAAGGTCATACTGAGTGAAGCAAGTCAAACAGAGAAGGAGAAATACTGCATGGCATTGCTTATATATGGAATCTAAAAAGAAGCAATACAAATGAACTTACTTACAAAACAGAAAAAGACACAGACTTCGAGAACGAGCTCATGGTTGACGAAGGGAAGGATGGGAGGGGCTAGTTAGAGAGTTTGGGATGAATATGTACACACTGCTATATTAAAATGGAAAACCAACAAGGTCCTACTGTATAGAACATGGAATTCTGCTCAATGTTATATAGCAGCCTGGATGGGAGGGGTGTTTGGGGGAGAAGGGATACATGTATGGGGCTTCCAATGTAACTCAGTGGGTAAAGAATCTGCCTGCAATGCAGGAGACACAGGCAGATGCAAGTTCAATCCCCAGGTTGAGAAGATCCCCTGGAGGAGGGCATGGTAACCCACCCCAGTATTCTTGCCTGGAGAATCCCATGGACAGAGGAGCCTGGGGGGCTATGGTCCATGGGGTCGCAGAGTCAGACACGACTGAAGCGACTTAGCACAGCACAGCACACACATGTGTATGTGTGGCTGAATTCCTTTGCTGTTCACCTCAAGCTTCCACAGCATTGTTTGTTAATCAGCTATACCCCAGTACAAAATAAAGAAGTTTTCTTTTTTTAAAAATTAAGGCACCGGGATGGGGAATACATGTAAATCCATGGCTAATTCAATGTATGATAAAAACCACTGCAATGCTGTAAAGTAATTAGCCTCCAACTAATAAAAATAAATGGGAAAAAAAAAAAAATAAAAAAAAAAAATAAAAATAAAAATTAAGGCATTAGGCGAGGTGTTCTCTAATTCCATTAAATCATTAAGATGCTAACTCTATATATTACTGGAGCAGGATAATAAACAATACTTAAATTCTATGAAGACTAAACTTACCTTTTAAATATTGCAGAATAAAATAAATTACTTTTTATTAAATATTTTTGTTCATCTTTTACAAAGAATGCGGTTGATATCCTCTCCTTTAAAAAACTGCTAATAATTTGATTTATTTTAAACTTGGTCTTAATTTTATTTATAACTTTTAGTCTTTAAAATGAGAAAGAAAGAAAGACAGAGAGGGACAGAGACAAGGATAAAGGAACAGAGACAGAGAGACAAACACAAAGAACTTTAAGGGAGAAAAATCCAGGGCATTGACCCTCCTTAAGTATTACTATTTTATCTAAATTCTGGATGAATTTATGACGTAGACTATGAGAAACACATACAAAGACTTACCTCTTTAGAAAAGTCAGTTTTTATGACCCATTTCTTTAAAACAGATTTTTTTTTAACTTCAAGTACTAGCTAAGACCATAGGGTTAAAAAGAGTAAAAATGACTTCAATGCAATTTTTCAGATTTCTTAAAGGAGATAGCAGTATTTCTTCATTTGAAAGCAATTGTTTTTTGGTTTTTGTGTTTTTTTTTTGCTGAATTAGGTGATGACAGAAATATATTTTTGCTGTAAAAATGCTACATGCTATTTATGTTTCTGGAAAATGTGCAGGGTCTCCATTAATCAGCATTATGAGTCAGGTCCTAGTGAAAGAGCTTCCTAGGTGGTCTATGTGCTTCTAACAACAGGTAAACTAACCCAGGAGCCCATTTTAAAGGGAATGTTTAGACAAAAGGGTCTTAAGGTAATTGTTTTTAAATAGGAGTCAAATTCATTCCTGAGAACATGGTATATCTTTGTCATAATTCAAGGGAAAGCCAACTGTGGGCCAGGTAAGAAATTCAGGATTAGAGAACCTGTCATTTAGTTCTCTGATTTAATAGCTCCTAGGTTTGTCCTTTTCATTCCTATATCTACATTGTTCAAGGAGAGCTGAACTTGCACATAAACATCATCCCTGCCTTCACTCAACCTGCCATGACTAGATCATTAATGGAATTCACTTAAAGTGACAAAAGGCCTTTTCCACCCTAAGCAGACATCACTAAATGAGATCCAGCACCCCCCAACCAGCAATGCAACTTACATGTACAAAAGAGCATGATATATTTAGGTCACTAACCAAAGCAATCATTTTACCCATTTTTAATGGACCATTTAGAATTAATCTAAACAAACCCTGGAAAAGTTATGGAAAAATAAAAATTGCATATCTGATATTTCTGAAATCTTTAAGTTCAAGAAGACATTCATATTTAAGAATATGATGCACATACCCCAGAATAACAAATCAGTATTTTTTTCTCCCAAGCTCTAGGCAGAAACTAAATTGCAATTTTGAATACCTTTATTGAAAACAAATGGTAGCAACCAGTACCTTTCAGAAATGTTTACAATTGACTTTCCTTTTGGACTCTTCAGTGATGGATTTGAGATTCAGCCATAGGTAAACATTGTGCTATTAGCTGCCTGGTCTGCATTCAGACATACACCGGCCTCTGCACAGCTCAGGGGGTATAGCATCTTTAAAAGTTAACTGGGCACTTCATAAGCGGAAGAAATAGCTAACTCAAAAGCATTTGGTGGTAAGACCAGGGTCCACAAAATAGGGTCTTCCAAAAAGACACATGTACAGAGTTGATAAACAAGAGGAAGATTTGCAGTTCCTGAGACACCCACACTCTTGTAATAAGTTGGCAGTCAACAAGTTGCTAAATACTAAAGTCCATACCAAAAAAAAAAAAATACATACAGAAATTAAAAGTGTTTTCCAGTAGGTCATTATGATCATAAAGAACATATGATGAATTAAGTCTCTGCAATTTGACTTACACTAATTGGAATGCACACTCCCCCCTCCCTATCCCCCCAGTCCTGCTGCAAAGTATCATCATCATAATCATCTTTTGGAGAAGGTCGTGGCAACCCACTCCAGTATTCGTGCCTGGGAAATCCCATAGACCGAGGAGCCTAGCAGGCTACAGTCTATGGGGTCACAAAGAGTTGGACACAGCTGAGCACACAGAGATACACACACAGAGTCATTTTCATAGTAATACATACACATATCATGTTCCTGTAGCATTTGGAGTTTTCTTTAATACTCAAGATGCTGCTGGGAGAATAAGCAAGGTGTAGTGGGAAAGGAAACAAGGTGGTGTTAAAATCTGTAAACTAGGTTTGAAGCCATGTATCATCTTTGTAAATCTGTAGAAACTAATCTCTGTAAATGCCCATATCTTAATATTTAAACTGTAAATAATAGTCACCTTGTAGAGTTGCTATGGACATTGGTACCAGGAAATAGAAAACTCTTCCAGCCCATGACTCTCATTTTTTCTGAATTCTTGTAAACTATCTGTGTACATTTTAAGGGACCTATGATCACATATATTAGAAGTGATAGAAGAATTGATATGTAGGCAGATACATAGATGAATGAGTAAATAAATAGACAGACAGCAGGAAAGAGATTTTCTTTACTTAAATGTCCCAATACCATAGATCAAAGAATCATATTTGTATTCATCATGCATATGCTTGACCTGTGTATAATGCTTTGCCAAAGTTTTTATACCAAATTAATTTAAAATTGGATTTTGACATACCTTTTAAAAAAAAATTTAAGATGAGAATGATATAGTCAACAAATGGTATAAAATGCCTGTTAAATATTGTCAAAGAAATAACAATTATAGTGAATTTCACCATAAACTGTAGTGACTCAGACTCTCCAATATGTAGAGTTTTCCCTTCAATGGCTGATAAGTTTTTCCATAATAATCCATACCACACAGGATGAATAATTGTCTCCGAAAAGAAATACACTCACACTCATGAGAAACCTTTCACTGTCATGTCCTTGGAGGGATGATTTAAATTCTTGAAGGCCAGAAAGTGTTCTTAACCCAAAGCATGATGTTCAGGCTGAATAGCCTATTAAGTTCTTAACATTTTGGGTTGGATTACAACAATGGCAGTAGCTCCTGGTTCCCATGCAGTTCAATACCTGGCCTCAATCTAAGTTACTTTTTTACATTAATGGATATTGAAAAGAGCTGACTAGGCAGTTGGTCCATATGTAAATCATTCCATGGCAATTTTTGAGATGATTTATGCGATGTCCTCTCATGGTTGTTCTTAAATCCTCATGCTACTTTATCACTGAAGCCAAGTAGTTGTTGTACCTTGGCCCTCACCAAAACTATCTTTTATTTTGTATTCACCTCATTCTAAATTCTGCATGAATATCCAAAACAACGAATTAACCTTCCTCTATAGTAATTACTAAAAAAAAATGAAGATAATTATTAAAATAACCTTAAGGGAGTATGTTTTTAACAAGTCAAATGCTGTTTTGCATCTAATATACATAATTTTTGCCAATTTTTTATTGAGTTGCAACAAATCTGCTACAACATGTTCATACACCTTGTAATCATTTCTGAGCCAAAAAGTATTTTCTTAAAGCTAAACTGTGCCAGATTCAATATATGGACCCAGTTTGGATCAGAAGGAACAGAATTATTCCTGTTTACTAGTTTTTTCTTCTTGTGTTTGTCTTGCTATAAATTCTACCTACCTAGTATACTAATCAAATTTCCATTCTGAAAAAAAAAAATCCCTCCATTTCTAATGACTCTCTCTTCTAGAGATAAATGGAATATATGTTATCACATTAACACAAATGTTTTTAGTTTATTCCTCCAATTCTAATAGAATGGAAAATACCTAATACTTACATCAAAGTGCACTTATTATTTGATGTGTGTAGGAGAGATTCATGTACAATTAGAGTCCCATTTACTTCACAGAGTACTTTTCAATGACAGAAGAGCAGCCCAACCTCAACTGTGCTTCGCTGTTTTAATTCTAACCCAAACCAAAGCATTTAACTAGTTTATCAGAATTCAGCTAATCTGTGTGTATCCTCAGTGTCCAGCACAATGATTACAAGTGAATAGCTAGTTGGCAAAAGAGTTAGTGGATGGATAGATGAATTGGGGATCAATAGGCAAAATATACAGGAAGATGCGTGATTATTATTTTATACTGTTAAAGACCTTAGCATTGATAGAGAATGATCATAAGCGTGAATCACAAATCCAGAGCTCACTCTTATTCAGGCAAAGCAAAAAGTGTTACAAGTTGTGGTGATATTAAACAGTCTGGAGTTTAATGCTATTTTTCAGTCTCTTATTTCTTTAATAAAATTGCAAAACCAATTTATAAAATTCACACCCTTTAGATAAAACTTAACATTTCTTCAAGTACCTAGATTTTAATTTATCACATGATTAGTAATGCCAGAATGAAACTACACTGATATGTGAAAGGATCTTAGTTTTCAAAAAAAAAAAAAAAATGTTTATTTACTCCATTTTCTTCTCTTTTGTTTTGTCACTTGCAAAGTAAGTGAATTTGTAAGTGTCACTTGCTAAGTAACTCTCTTTTTCACAAAGTATGGAGTTTTTTGCCTTGTACTTGATTCACAGCTCATTTATTCCAATATTTAGGTCAGATTCAGGGGTCTCATTATTATTCCCACAATACGATTGCCTGATGCTCATTTCTGTGTCTTTGCTTTTGTCAAGTTTCTTAACACGGAGTGCATTCTCCTGTTCACAAGGCTCCAATGTAATAGCCCTCCATCATCCCTCACCACACCATATTATGATTTATCATTCTACTCTTTCACTGGCTTTGTGATGGTTTCCTGTGTTTTCCTATCTGTCCAACTATATCATACGAATTTGAAAATAAGCACCCTGCATTTTGCTTCCTCTATGTCACTCAGATGGTCTACCACAAGCTAAATATATAATATATGCCAAATAAGCAGAGCATTTATTGCCTTAGGAGGGAATTCCACAAGAACAATAGCATGTTTATTACTTAATTTTAAGGGTATCAAGCACAACATCCTGTTTTACTTAGAAACAATGCTAAAGAAACCATGTAAATCCAGAATATGCTTGATTTGTATCTTGCATTTTAAATTACCTTTGGAAAAAGAGGGAAGACATACCAGAGTTTACTTATTAGAAAAATTAAAAAGCAGGAACAGCATTTGCTTAAAACTTTCCAGACTACTTGCTTGTGCTTAAGGCCATTTCTACCCAGCTTTTTAAAAACAAGCCAGTTTATTTCTGTTAGTGACAAGTCTAAACACAGCAAGTAGGAGAAAAAAAAAACTGTGTAATTCATATTAATGAATCAATTAATATGTGTATGATGGATGCAGGCTCCCCTTAACAAGCAGCTGCTTGTCCCCTTCAGAGCCCTCTCAATCTGTAACCATCCATCATAAGTCAACAGGAAAAACAGCCGAAGGGATGTTCCAGACTGTAAGTCAATTCTGACTGCAGTGACTACGTCTGGTTTACTTATTTTGTATTAGTTGATGCCCGTGTACTTTTATGACCGTGTTATGTTAGAGATGGTCTTGCTGAAAGAGAAGCGCATCAACACCCCAGCAAAGCTCAGCCGCCAGCATGTGGCTCAGTCTGATCCAAAGCCAAGGCTGATGATGGTGCCTAACCTCAGTAAACAATTAGTAGGTGAACTGATTGACTCGCCATCCTTCGTGTTTGTTGAACGTTCATTCTGTTTTTCCATGAACATGCATGGATATGTGAGGCATAATTTCCCAGTGGCAGTGATAGTGATCTATGATGTAGCAAAGTATATCAAGAGCCTCCTTCATTTTTTAAATGTCTTTAAAGGTTTGTTTTTAATGTGGACCATTTTTCTTAAGTCTTTATTGAATTTGTTACAATATCACTTCTGTTTTGTGTCTTGGTTTTTTGGCCACAAAGCACTTGGGATGTTAGCTCCTTGACCAGGGATTGAACCCACACCCACTTTGCACTGGAAGGAGAAGTTTAACCATTGGACCACCAGGGAAGTGCCCCTGCTTCACTTTCGACAGACTTTTTTAACCACAAGGAGAAGGTTTATAGGAAAAGGAGGACTACATTTTGAAGGATCTTTCAAAGCTCTTGTGAAGTCCTGCAGCAAATATCCTTTATGTCACAGCTGAATCATCCTCTTCTCACACTCTTCCTTCAAATGACCTCCCGCCTCACCCCAACACAACCACCTTTCAGGTCTCCCAAATACAGTGACCTTCCTCTTTGTGAAACATTTCCTCCTGCGAGTGCCAAAATATAGACATGTTATAAAAATTCCAAAGGCTCAATAGCTGTGACCTTTCCTCTGAATCCTGCAAGTCCTCTGGGATAATTAGAAGTCTGAGTTTCACCCTCCCTTCCCCATGTCATAATTGCTCCAGCCAATGTGTACACAGTGCAAATTTTTCGATGTGCTAAAGCTGAGTCTCCTGCCCAGCCTCACTGAACTCAAAAGGCAGTGTGAGTGTCTCTGCATGACCCAGGAACTCTCATCTTCCCTATCCTTCCTGAGTTCTCTCTCCTCCAGCTCATTCTACCTTGGGTACATTTGGAGAGCAACATGTCTGCAGAAGGCAGGAGCGTATCTATTATAATGAGAAAGAGTGTTTCAGACTATAACACACAGTGTAGCCAGCACATGTTATCTGGAAGAAAGCAGGCCGAAATGAACATGAAGGGAAAAGAAGTCTCTCAACAACAGTATACAGCCTGAACACAGTGATCAGGAAGGAGGGTATTCTTTTACCACCATTTGATTCATTTGATTTGCACATGATGGGGAAAAAAATGTTAATAGCACCTAGAGTAGTGCCTGCCACAAGTGTGCAGTAGGCACTTTTGGACCAAAGGAACAGTCTGGCATCATGCATATAGTGAACCATTCACCTGCTGATGATTGCCTAGGACTGGCATGTGCTTTGCTAGGAGCCAGCATGTGGTAATGGGGGTAAATGCAGTTTGGAGTTTAGACCACATGAGTCTGAGCTCTTTTGATTGATAAATATGAGTTCTTGGCAAATTTATGTATTGACGCTGTTCAAATTTAGTTTCCTCAACTACAAAATGGGAATAAAAGAATGTTTCTATCACACAGTTGATGTGAGAATCAGATGAGTTGGCAAATATAAAAATTACCTTGCATGATGCCCAATCAGATGTTGGTTTGGTTCCTTCTCTACTTTCTCCTCTTATGATTGCCCTCCAAAGAAGTGGTCCTGTCCTGGATAATAACTTTCAGATGAGTCTGACCTGCCTTCCTTCCTGGATATATCAGTAATCTCTTACCATGAAACCTTATTTTTGTTTGTACCATCTTTCAGTCAATCCAAGTCTGTTGTTGCTAGTTCAGCTGCTAAGTCATGGACTGTAGCCTGTCAGGCTCCTCTGCCCAGGGGATTCTCCAGTCAAGAATACTGGAGTGGGTTGCCATTTCCTTCTCCAGGGGATCTTCCCAACCCAGGAATAGAACACAGGTCTCCTGCATTATAGACAGATTCTTTACTGACTGAACTATGAGGGATGAATAAAACTGGATGTGATTACTAGCAAGTTAGACACTGTTGAAGGAATAAGTCTGCTTGTAGATATAGCAAAATACATTACACTAAATGTACCATAGAAACAACAAATGACTGAAAAATAAAGTCTTAAAAATAATTCACCTGTGAATATAAATCACAACCATTAGAAATTGCTCTCTTGCAAACATCTGGTAGGATGTGTATCTTCAGTGTGAATTGAATTCAATGTATTAACTTTGAATAATGTATTTTCCATCTCCACTGTAACTATGCAACACTTTTCAGAAAAACTGAGAATTTAAGCCAAAATTTGAGGGAGCTAGTATTGAGAGCTGGCAGATGAGAGTGGAATAGACAATGGGAAAGAGTTGAAAAACAGAAAAACTCCACTAAAAACTCTGATAAGCCCACCTATTTTATCCTGAGCAATCGAATCAAAAGAACAATGAGTCAGTGCTCAGCACTGTAACATGAGTACCGATCATTGCTATAACTCATTTTTTTTTCTTTCAGAAGATCACCACAGTTCCCCAGCTAACTGGAGAATCTAATCAACTCTGAAGGACAAAAATATACATGTGTGTTTACTCATTTTACACATTTGCAGTTATTCATAATTTGTTTCACATTCATCTCAGACAAGGTACTTTCAAGAACATATCAAAATGATGGTGTGAAAACTCTGTATCTTGAAAAAGCTGTCACTTTCTTTAAAAAATCACCAGGAAGTGGGTAATTATTGTTCATAAATCTCTTTAAAATTTGATCTAATATTTTTATCTCTATCTCACATTCATGAAGTAACTAAACCACAAATGAAAATCTAGGGGAATGTTATCTAGATGACTGTGCCCACCTATGAATTACAGCAGCAGCAACAAAGTCAGAGGCAGAGGCACCTAGAGCCTTAGAGGAGTCGTCAAGTCCCTCCGAATTCTGGAGGGCTGAAAAGACACCCGGCTAAATCATCTGACAAACATACCTAGAACAGTAGATTTAATCAATCAAATTCTGTGAACTGGAAAGGTATTTTACCCCTCAGAAATTTTGAGGGGGGGATTTGGAGGGAACAATAATAACTGTCCAGTTTCCCCACTACCCCACCCCGGAAAATGAAAATCTGATGCTTTGCATACTTCAACCTGAAAGAGCAAATTCACGAGAGAAACACAGCCCTCAAGTAAGAATACCTGAAGAAACTCATCATCCGACAGATGAGTGAGCCGTGACCACGGATTTCTCACTATGAGAACCTATTTATCCAACGTGTGCTCTACATCCCATTGCTTCCATGTGAAGGTTGTGGGGTGCAGATAGCAGAATCATTCATTTCAATAGCTCAATGCAAATTATTTTTTAAAACCACTCCATGAGAATGAAAGCCTGAGCCTTCTCCGACACGAAGCAAATGTAATTGTATACCAACCGACATTGTTTTAATAGAGCCAAGCCCTCCCCAGGGCTCATCTTAGGAAAAGTTGAAAGTACTTGGTGTGATTTAAGAGCAATCAAATAACACCAACCACTCTTAACAAATTCTCAACAAGCTATTTATATCATTTCCTACAATGTACCTATAACAAAACCATGCTCATTACCTAGTAATACAATGTGTATTTTAAGAGTGAAGTATTTACTGAAAGCGCCAAGACCTGGAGAATGATTCAGAGCTCACAATGAAACATGTTAATTAATCCAGAGATATATCCATTTCCCTCAACTATTCAACAACAAAGCCCTGTTGATCTCCTTCTTGAACTTTTTTTTTTTTTTTTTGCTCCATTCCCATTGCAAAAGCTTTAGTGTAGGGCTTCGTCATATCTCATCTGAATTACTACAACAAATTCTTAAGTTCTTACTTTGTCCCCAGTCTTATTTAGTCCTGGTAAAGTATTTCCACATGATGTTTCCCTGCTTAAAATCTTTTAACGACTGTTTAATAGAAAAAGTTGGCTTAAAACTCAACATTCAGAAAACTAAGATCATGGCATCCGGTCCCATCACTTCATGGCAAATAGTTGGAGAAAGAGTGGAAACAGTGATAGACTTTGCACCATCAACGCAGATGGTGACTGCAGCCATGAAAAAAAAAAAAAGCTTACTCCTTGGAAGAAAAGTTATGACCAACCTAGATAGCATATTAAAAAGCAGAGACATTACTTTGCCAACAAAGGTCTGTATAGTCAAGGCTATGGTTTTTCTAGTAGTCATGTATGGATGTGAGAGTTGGAGTGTGAAGAAAGCTGAGATCTGAAGAATTGATGCTTTTGAACTGTGGTGTTGGAGAAGACTTTTGAGATCCCTTGGACTGCAAGGAGATCCAACCAGTCCATCCTAAAGGAGATCAGTCCTGGGTGTTCATTGGAAGGTCTGATGTTGAAGCTGAAATGCCAATACTTTGGCTATTTAATGCAAAGAGCTGACTCATTTGAAAAGACCCGGGTGCTGGGAAAGATTGAAGGTGAGAGGAGAAGGGGACGACAGAGGATGAGATGGTTGAATGGTATCACTGACTCAATGGACATGAATTTGAGTAAACTCCGGGAGTTAGTGATGGACAGGGAGGCCTGGCATGCTGCAGTCCATGGGGTTGCAAAGAGTCAGGCACAACTGAGCGACTGAACTGAACTGAATTGAATATAAACAGATAAAGTGAGATATTTAATCAAGACTATAAGGTCCTTGGACTGCAAGGAGATCCAACCAGTCCATCCTAAAGGAGATCAGTCCTGGGTGTTCATTGGAAGGACTGATGCTGAAGCTGAAACTCCAATACTTTGGCCACCTCATGCAGAGTTGACTCATTGGAAAAGACCCTGATGCTGGGAGGGATTGGGGGCAGGAGGAGAAGGGGACGACAGAGGATTAGATGGCTGGATGGCATCACCGACTCAATGGACATGAGTTTGAGTAAACTCCAGGAATTGGTGATGGCCAGGAAGGGCTGGCGTGCTGCGGTTCATGGGATCACAGAGTCAGACACGACTGAGTGACTGAACTGAATTAATAATGTCCTTAAATAATCAGGCGACTAGCTTTCCTTTTAAGAAATATATTTATTTTATTGTGGCTGAGCCGGGTCTTAGTTGTGACATGCAGGATCTTCATTACATCATATGGGATATTTTGTCACAGGGCATGGACTCTCTAGTTGTGACATGCGGGCTTAGTAGGGTGATTACTTCTCTTAATCCATGCCCCACAACTCTGGCCAAATGCTCTAGCCAAAATCCAACTGACTAGAATCTCCAGAACAGCTTCTCATCTCCTCTCTTCTCTTCTGCATATGCTGTTTTCCCAGTGAAGATTTCTCTGTCTGGCTTCCCACCTACCTCCTATCACTCTGGCCATGTATTCCTTTAACAAAGTGGTTAACTCTTACTTATCGTTCAGGACTTTACCATTGATCTCACCTCTTTGAACCCTTCAGGATAAAGCCCATAGCACCACTGAGGCTCTGGGAATTTTCTTCCTCTGTACCCGGAGCCTTGGCACATCATGTCTTATAAGACCCTTGAGTAGTGGAAGCCACTTGAGGGTAGGATTTTGCATTTATCTTTAACTTTCCCAGTGATTTACATTGTGGTTGTTTAATTTTTGGAGTGGATGAATCACACCATTGGGAGAAGTTATTTTGACAATAACAAAATCAAACCCCTTTGAGGGGCTACAAGTATTCTGGCAGATTATATTTGTTTTATCCTTACCACAAACTTTTCTACAGATTCAGTTATTAATGTCTTTACTCATTCACTCTTTCATACAATAGTTAGTGAGAACCTTTTAATGTACCAGCGTTTTGCTGCAGATTCATCAAAGCCTGGCAATAAGCAGGGGGAAAACTTTAATTGTGTAATCTGGGGAGAATTTAATATAAGTGATCACTTACCAAGGTGTAAGGATGGTGAAGGCACATTGAAAATGCAGTGCTCATAAACTGTAATAATCTCCTTACTAACAGATCCACCTTGAATTACCCAGCTTTGGGTACACCATCCCTTGGTCACTGAGACTCTGATTGGTGCAAACATACATCCAGCATTCAGTCATTTCACCTTCTTCAAGACTGACCTTCCTTGTCCAAAACACTATCATCCATCATTCACCTGAGGATGCTCTCTGATCTCCCTGCTTCCTGCCATCCACATTCAGTTTTCCACAGAGCCACAGAGAGGGATTTTTATATGCTGATCAGATCTGTCACTTTTTCAGGTTAAAGCTGTCTGAAGGAGGACCATCACATTCAGAATAAACATCAAATGTCTCTCCTCACTCCATCCTATCCTTGCCTTCTTGATATTGATTTAAAAGCGCTCAGCTCCTTGCACTCCCAGGCTGTGCATGGAATTATGTCCATGCACATAGATCTTGACATAGCTTATCACCTCTATGCTTTTGGGTCTCCATGCTGGTGTCACCTCCTCTGAGAAGCTTTCCCCCAAATACTCCCTCAAGATTAGCTGCTCTGACCATCATTCACTTTTTCTTTTCTTGTTCCTTTACTTATTTTATTATTTATTATCATTTGTAATACTTTAAACTACCTTTGTTATGCATTACTTATTTGGTTTGTATTGCTTGTTTTAATCTATGAGGTCAGAATTCAATCTGTATATGTATGGGTTAGTCTCTTTGCTTTTCACCTGAAACTACCACAACATTGTTAATTGGCTATACCCCATTACAAAATAAAAGTTTGAAGTCTGAAAAAAAACCTTCAAAAAAGAAATACAATCTATAACTAAATTAACACTGCTGGGATTAAGATACTACAGATCTCAACACAGAGTAGGCACCCTATTTGAAATACTCTTAGAGATGAACATAATGTGAGTATTATTAATAAAGTATATAGAATGCCAAGTATAGTGCTTGGCATAAAGTTATTCTATAAATGATAACTGTTATTATTGTATATAAAACTATAAAAGTAAAATAATATCTTAGAATAGACGTGTAGTTTAGTTCTCACTATTTTATGAGTAAAAGTTAATGTTACCCTCAAATTCTTATTTTTTAATTCATGGCTAAGATTGGAAATAAATTTGACTATATGAAAATCAACAGCATTTTCACTGATATGTGTGTATGAAAATGTACACACAGACACACATACACATGCACATGTATGTATATGTATCCTTGCATCATTTGCAGTTTAATAGGTGCTCAATAAATGGTTCTTATTACTATCATTTCTTTAGACGAACTTAGGGAATGTTAGCAGTAAATATGAATAATACCACTGTAAATTTTATAGGTTAATGAATAAGTGCTACCATTAACTGAATATTTACCACTTTTTTATTCCCAGGGACGATGAGATTTTAATCATTTTAATCTGCTGATAATAGTAGACTTACTTGTTTGTCATTTTTTAGGACAAAGAATAATGGCTTGTCATTTCTATCTAATTCTTATGGATTCAATAAGAGTTTTAAGTTTTAAACCACATATTTGAATTTTTTAACAGGCCCCATTTGCTAAATCTTCAGTACTTTTAACCTTTTTGTGATAAGCACAGTGTCTTATTTATAGAAACAAAATATATGGGTTGTGCTTAAAAACTGTGGTTGTCCTTAAACACTATTAAATTTAAAAAAATATCTAATCATAAATTTAAATAAGTCCACACTTTAAAATCTCTGTACGGCAATACCCATGACTTTCTTGTTTTACCACTCTGTGTGTATAATCTTTCCAGACTTTGATTTTTTTTAATTAAATTTTATCTTATAAGAAATGTTTTCTTTCAAGTGGTCAAATTAAATACAACCATTCATTCATTCATTCATAACCACAAAGACATCCAGTGATAAATTTACCCCCCTTCCCTTTTTTATACCATTTTCTTGCCTACAATTTTGAAATTTAAAACATCAACTTTTTCTTTGTTTCCAGGCAATTTAAGCAAGGCAATAAATTAAGAATTCAATATAAGTCAAGTTGTAGCATATGCCCTTAGAAGAGTTAGGTAGGAATATAAATCAAGTAAATTTAAGTCAGTTAAATTCAATATTATTAAAAGGGTAATACAAATATAGCCGCTATAGCCCTCTGCTAAAGAAATCTCCCTAAGTACAGTGGATACTTTTATAGCCAATAAAAATCCATCTTACCAAATAGAGAAGGGGGTCCTTCCATCACAGTGAAAACTCTTAAAGTCACATGTCTATATTTTCCTCAGGGATCATTTAATTTTATACTATTGTTATTGAGAAATCACATAAGGTACATTGAAAATTCTACCATCTGCTTTTAGAAATTCACCGGAATATCTTTCAAAGACTTATAAATTATTCATTTCCTGAGATTGTGTATCAGAACTTTGCAGTTCATAAATAGTATATAATAAATTATGCAGGGTATGCCTTACAAACATGGGTTCATAAGGAGGCCCTGCATGTGCCATATTGCTCATACAGAAAAGTGGTTTCATTTATGGGTATGTTTTGACATCCTTCCAGGTGGTAATAAAACTACATAATCTAGCAATTTAATTTGCATCCAAATAGATAGGCTTTCTATTGGACCAACTTTAGTTATATCATAAAACTGTGTTTCAGCAGCATCTCATCTTCATTTTGGAAAAGACCCACATATAGAAATCCTTTCACTTTGTATTCTTTCCCGATCAGGCACTAGACTTCATCACATATTTATATATTGAATGGCAGGAATTTACCCTTAGCATTTCATTTTTCTCATGTAAATTGAAATGCTTTTTTTCTGATATGAAATGAGGGGTTGTAGTTTGGATTTTTGACTAAATCAATATTATGATTCTTTTGGAACATTTAGACAAAACTGAGCTATTTGAGATCCAAAAGCTAGAAAGGCTTTTCCAGCTAGAGACTCCTTGATGTTTGGTGGAGCTTAACTTTCAACAGTGAAAGTATATAAATAATAGCAGTGGAGATTTCAACTCCCAGATATAAAATTTAGGCACATGAAAAAGTTATCTTCCAGCAGCATTTAATTTTGCTTTATGGCAGTGCACTCGGTAACTTCAGAAAAGCAACCAGTTTTGAGAACTGTACGAGAAACGCTGGGATATGACGGTGAGCACAACACTGTGCTCCTCAGTTCGGCACAAGCAGAAAGTGTAAACTCACAAGCCAGCCATAAAGCAAAGCCTGACCTTTGCTTTATAGCCTGTGCTTGAATCTATGCAAGGTGTATCTTTTATCTTTTGGGCATGGTATATGAATATATTCACCAAAAGAC
The DNA here is from genome assembly GCF_023699985.2 of Odocoileus virginianus. Taxonomy (NCBI): domain Eukaryota; kingdom Metazoa; phylum Chordata; class Mammalia; order Artiodactyla; family Cervidae; genus Odocoileus; species Odocoileus virginianus. Next base: position 11,841,393 of record NC_069682.1, on the reverse strand, counting down.
AGGTACAAGAATGTTTGGTGCTCAGACGGTGAAGAAACCACCTGCAACGCAAGAGACCCAGGTTCAATCCCTGGATCAGGAAGATCCCCTGGAAAAGGGAATGGCTACCTACTCCAGTATTCTTGCCTGGAGAATTCCATGGACTGAGAGCCTGGAAGACTACAGTCCAGTCACAAAGAGTCCGACACGACTGAGTGACTATTAGTAATAACCAATAATTAGAAACAAATCATGGATGCTCAAGTCCCTTATATAAAATGGCACAGTATTTGCATTTATTCTCTGCATATCCTCCCCTATACTTCAAGTCATGTCTGGGTTACTTATAATAACTGATACAATGCTAATGCTATGTACACAGTAGTGAATACAACACAAATGCTATGTAATTAGTTGCTGGTTTGTAGTGAATTCAAGTTTTACTTTTAGAACTTTCTGGAATTTTTGCTTTAAAATATTTTTTGATCCATGTTTGGTTGAATCTGCACACACAAAGGTTACAGGTACTGAGGGCTGACTGTAAGGCCATGTGATGGAATATTACATGGCAGGGAGGATGAACACAACAATAGTGGTTAATCACACCAAAAATACATACTACATAACTCATTTAAATTAAGTTCAAACACTAATATACAGTGTCAAAAATTACATAATGATTATTTCCTTTGATGGGAATAGTTACTCAGAAGGAACAGGAGGATCATTGCTACCTTCCTTCCAGAAGTCTTATAATGTTCTAGTTCTCCATCTCGGTAAAGTCACAGAGGCACTTTCACTCTCTGAAAATTAATTGAGCTGTACCCTTATAATTTGCTCACTTTTCTGTATGCCTGTCACATTCCAATAACAAGTCTTAGAAACAAAACTTTAAAAAAGAATTTCCAAGAGCAAGCAAATTACATCAGCTAGAAGAATGAATGTTTCCCCACATTACCAGCTCACTTTCAATTCAGGAACTAAAACTCATTGAATTACCAGAAAAAAAAAAAAAAAAAGCATGCCTACTTTTTGTGTCATCAGTTTGAAATTGCCCTAAAAGATTGATTTTATCAGAGGTTTCAGAATTCTGATTGAGCTCTATCATTTCCTACACTGCTTTGAAAATAGGCTTCAGACTCTGACTAAATGTGCAGATCATCACTTAGAGATGAACCAAAATCAGGTGGGGGAAAACTTTACTTTTACGTGCTGTGGCTATTGTGACTGTCATGTGCAAGGCAAACGAAATGTAGTTCACCATCTCATAAGTTTTGCTGCATGAGTTTTGGATCCCCTAAAATGGTTTTGAAGCAGCAGATTCAGTGATGTCTCCTTCTGATTATATTGGCACCCCAGTAGAAGTCTGATTCTTTAATCTTCCTTCCACTGTCTGCTATCCAGACACGCACATGAGGATTTCAATTTAGAGTTGGTCAAGAAAGCAACATCTATTTTAAAGGAATAATTGTCTCTTTTGATGTGATCTGTTTTACATAAAAATGAATGAAGATACACACTTAAGAAGAAGTTCTTGCCATTTGAAAGCATTTTTATAGTAAGATAGCAATTTGCCTCCTGAATTTCTATGTAAAGAAAATTAGTCTTCCTCTAACAATACCTCCTCTTCTTTTGGTATAAAAGACCCTAAATCCAAATAATGTAGACAAAACTTGATCAGCAAGTGGCTGATAGAGTTAAGTCTAGGAACAGGGGCTATTTCTCCTGAGTTCTTTGAATTGAAGACATTTTTGCCTTTTGATCTTATTTAAAAAGACAACAGAAACAACACAGTTTGATAATATATGAAACTGCATTTTTGCATCCCTCTCTCTGTTTCCTTCAACATATTGTCTATTTGTATAAATCTGTAACATTTCCATTGCAATCACTGTGGGCACAAATAGAAGGTTTTATATAAAATTTAGTACATCTTGGTGCATCAGGCTGTATATGCTGAAAAATCTTACCAGCAGAAACATGTTTATCATCTTTTCAACTTTCATGCCACTCTCCAATACCAAGGAATTTAGGGACAGGAGAAAGCTTAGTGTATCAAATAGAAAAATGTATTAAATATTTAAAGTGTTCATCTTTAAATATTGTACTTTATCAAATGTAAAATTTACACATTGCAAATAGAGTAAGACCTATTTTGAAAGTTTGTTGCATTTAATAAGCAACCTTGATCTTCTCATATTGATATTTCTGCTCATTTCATTCATATCCTTGGACTTTTTTAATAAGATACTAAAGTTGAGTTCATCAACAGTGAATTTTTATTAACCAAGGCAAGAAATGTAGTAATAAACATGGTAGACACTCCAGTTAGCTCAAAAGTTGAAAATCTATGGATGGCAATTGGAGAAAAAAGGACCACTTACAACTTTTTAGCACTTTGCTATTAGAGTCGTAATTGGTGTTGAGAATAATATACGAGAAAATCTCCATGTCTTGTCTCCTATTTCTACACCTAGGTTATGCCTTTTATTTCAGATCTATCTTCCAATTCTTGAAGGTTAGAACTTAAAAACTTTAAAAATGAAATTGAAAATGGCAAGATGCACAGAAGTAAAAAGGTATGATATGTCACATAAGCAGAAAATATGAATTGAGAGATTAGACCTTTGTATTTACACCCCTTAAATATTGGAGATTTTTCTACTAATTTAAATCATTTTATAATCAGGTAACTATTTCATCCATTTGGGAAGATATCTGCTGTGTCTTGGTAAGCATGCTCTTCAGAATGCTCAACTCAAGAATTATCTATTATTCTTAATAAATAATTTCTGTGTTCAAGTAACAAGTAGTAAAAGTGCTTAAGGTTAGTCTTAAGACCACTCCCGTCCTCTCTGTCAGTTCAGTCAACACAATAGTTCTGTCCCATGAGGCAAGCCTTGAGCACAGCAGCTTTGCAGCTGGGTCGGGGCTGACTTGATTTGGAGCAGAATGTGGAAAAATCCAATGCCTTAGTTATTGATGGGCACAGTAACAGTCTTGGTGGCAAATGAATGAGGAAGGTTGATGTCTCAGCAACTCCGAGACTGAGATCTTGTTGGGGGAAAAAATCAGATTGGCAAGAGATCCAGGAAGCTAACAGTAAAACCTGAATAATCAAACAACTCTAAACGGCCCTGATTAGCTCCTGACTCTTCCTGGTGATCTGGAGCCTGAAGATTAAAGTGAAAAGGGGTGAAAAAGGAGAAAAACAACTGAGAAAATCAATGAAACCAAAGTTGATTTTATTTGACAAAATTGATAAAGGTTCAGCCAGGTTGAACATGAACAAAAGGATGAAGACTCAAATGACCAAAAGCAGGCACAAAAGAAAAGGCATCATGAGGTCATTATAGAAATTAAAATGTCTATAATATAATGCTATGAAAAACTGTTTTCCAACAAAGATAATAATTTAAGTGAAATGAGTGAATCCTCAAAAGACAAAAATGAATAAAATTGACTCAAGAAGAAATAGATAATCTGAGTAGACCTGTAAGAAGTAAAAGAATTAAATCAGCAATTAAAAACCTATACACAGGGCGTCCCTGGTGGCTCGGTGGTAAAGAAGATGCCTGCCAATGCAGGAGGTATGAGTTTGATCCCCGATCCAGGAAGATCCCACCTGCTGCAGAGCGACTAAGTCCGTGTGCTGCAACTACTGAGCCTGTGCTCTAGAGCCTGGGAGCTGCAACTATGGAACCCACACGCCACAGCTACTGAAGGCTGGCTGCCCCAGACCCCCTGCTCTGCAACAAGAGAAGCTACCACAATGAGAAGCCCACACTCTGCATCTAGAGAAAAGCCCACTCAGCAATGAAGAAAGACCAAGCACAACCAAAAACAAATAAAATTAAAAGAAAAAAAATTTTTAAACCTACCCACAAAGAAAACCTCAGGTCTAGATGGCTTTGTCAGTGAACTCTACCAATTTAAAGAATACCAAAACTTCAGAAGCTCAGAAAAATAGAATATGATGGGATACTTCCCAACTCATTTTATATGGCAAGCGCTACCCTGATAACCAAAGACAAAGTCAATACCCAAAAAAGAAAACTGCAGAACAATAATCCTTCATAAATATAGATGAAATGTTATTGTTCAGTCACCTAGTAGTGTCCAACTTGCAACTCCATGGACTGCAGCACACCAGACCTCCCTGTTGCTCACTATTTCCTGAAATTTGCCAGAGTTCATGTCCACTGCATCAGCGAGGCCATCCAAGCATCTCATCTGACACCCTCTTCTCCTTTTGCCCTCAATCTTTCCCAGCATCAGAGACTTTTCCAATAAGTTGGCTTTTCCCATCAGGTGGTGAAAGTATTGTAGATTCAGATTCAGCATCAGTCCTTGCAATAAGTATTCAGGATTGATTTCCTTTAATATTGACTGGTTTGATCTCCTTGCTGTCCAAGGGACTAGGAGTTTTCTCCAGCACCACAGTTGAAAGGCATCAATAGTAAAGAATTGATGGCCATCTTTAACCTGCCACTCAGGCAGTCACTCTTGAATAAAGAAGCAGCATTTACTGAAAGAATAATTAAACCTAATTTTATAATAGCATATCTAGAGAACAGGCTGTTCAGTGAGGCTTTCAGACTTTCAGATAATAATCTGATCCATGGCCAGAGTGGTCAACCATGGTTAATATCCATTTATATATACATTCATCCCTTCTTTTCTTCAAACAGCAACCCTCTTGAATCTTTAAATCTTGAAAGCTTTAAATAAAGCTTTCTTAACCATGATGAACTGTTTGGAGAAGCACTAGGATGAATAGATGATCAGGAGAAACCAAAGTAAAAAGGAAAGCATCTAAATTATCTTCTCAAAATTGGTGCTGTACAAGATTCAATTAAATATGTGTTTCTCAAGAGGAAAGCCCTTCAGTTTGAGCAATGAAGATATTTCATAATGGAAAATTTCCATATGGGAAAGAAAGGTGTGGTATTGCAAGGGTGTAAGGGTGTGGGCAGGCCTTGTGGGAGGGAGACCGAGCCTCAAAAGTGTTGAGCTTCAAAGCTATAGGGCTGCCACTGATTCACACCCTTCTCTTTACCTGATCGTAAAACATTCCTTCAGATGCTGGGAGGAACTAAAGCAATGATTAAGGGTTTCCTAAATACTGTTTTCAACATTAACTGATGTTTCACAGTCTCGGTTTAGATGGAAATTATTCTTGTGCTCAGTGGAGCTCGTCACATGACCAGATAGTGTTTCTCTACAGTTTACTGTTGAATATCTTATGAATGAGAGTGGACAGTGAAAAGGGAGCCATTTTGTAATGAAGTGAGTGGGTACCTCCATTAAAACGGGCTCAGAATGACACATTTGCATGACAAGATGAATGAAAAGGTAATGATTATCTGATGCTTTATATGTACCAGGCATCTTGCTATTTGCTACCTACATTAAGCTCTTGAATGTTTGCAGAAGCTCTAGTAGGTAAATATTTTACCATTCCCATTTTACAGGTGGATTAGTAGCGACCCAAGAAAATCAAACTGTGAAGCCAGATAACGTGTATACAGGAAAACTGAGATCTGAATACAGTATGTTGCATTTTAGACTATAGCTCTTCACTGGAAAGTTATACTGTTACTCCATAACCAGTTGAGAATCCTCAAAATTCCCTACATTGTTTTCTTACCCTGCCCATATGTTTCCTCATTCCTTTCCCTAATCCCTGAAAGATTTCATAAAAATAAGACCTAGACTCCAAAAGTGAGTAGAAAGGAATCACTGATGTGTAAGAGTGGCTTCCTTGAGTCACACTGGCTGTCTTCAAGCTCTATGTACATTTAATGACAAAGATCGTCTGCAGTTGAACTTTTTTAAGATACTGAAGTTACAGTGATCATCCTCTTCTTCTCTGATTACTTTTATACTAGATTCCATTCTATGAAACCTCCTATAACAACAGTCCTTTTGGCATCTTCAACTGTATGAATTGAATAAGGCACATATATCTCACAAAGTCAGAAATCCATATAACCTGGGTACCCACCCCTCAGACTAGCCTTAAACTCAATGTGGTTTTTCAAAGAACTTGTCTCCCTATCCCCTGGTATACTAGTGTTTGTCGTTGTTTAGTTGCTAAGTCGTGTCCTACCCTTTTGTGACCCCATGGACTGTAGCCTGCCAGGTTCCTCTGTCCATGGGGTTTCCCAGGCAAGAACACTGGAGTGGGCTGCCCTTTTCTTCTCTGGGAGATCTCCCAAACCCAGGAATGGAACCAATGCCACCCGCATTATAGGCAAATTCTTTACCCGCTGAGCCGCCGGGGAGGCCCATGAACCAATACAGTATTGACTAAATCAGAATGAGTATAATTACAACAAAAAGCTTCAACCGCAGGAGGCTAAGCGCCTCTTCTCTGGAAGAGAGATTGACAGGGGCTGCGTTTTAAGACAGGTTTATCTTCTTGGGACACCTAAGCTTCAAGCAATGGTGTGGAAAGTGGGCTTTTCCCTGGAATAATGAAGCTCCTGCTTTTTCATCTGGCACTTTATAGGTGTGGCGTAGTGCTGTCTACGCCACTCTGCAGCATTCTTTGCAAGTGTCATCATCCCAGCAAAGGAATTGTGTTTAACTCACTCCCAAGCTCATATACTGCTGAAGATTTACTGTCAACTTGATTTATGAACTGCCTTCTCTACACTCTGATATCACTGGAATGCGTGACCCTATTTTCTCTCTATTCAGAGTTTTCCTGAACATAAAAATAAGCTGTGTTAGATAAAAAATGGATGTGATATTCTCTTTGGGTGGGAAGATGGGTCAACAGTGCAGGGGAGAGAAGGTCATCCAATGAAAAACACTGCAGTGCTGACAGCGAAAGGATTCCTGTTCTGAACTACGTCAGTGGTTAGCTGTGTAACCTTGGATCAGTCATCTAACTTTGGGGCCCTCAGATTCCTAATGGTAACTTAAGGAAAAATACTTCCTGCCTGACTGTCTTTAAACACAGTTAAAGTGCAAATTAAAAAACTTACACGGAAAGAAGTAGCTCATATAACTCAATGCCAGAGAAACCAACAACCCAATAAAAAAATGGGAAAAATACTTACAGATGGCTAACAAATTCATGAAAAGATGCTCAACATCACTCATTATTTGAGAAATGCAAATCAAAATGACAATGAGATATCTCCTCACACTGGTCAGAATGCAATCATCAAAAAGTCTACAAACAATAAATGCTGGAGAGTGTATGGAGAAAAGGGAATGTTCTTGTACTGTTGGTGGGAATGTAAACTGATACAGTCACTATGGAAGATGGTACGAAGATTTCTTTAGAAACCAGGAATAAAACCAATGTGTGACCCAGCAATCCCGCTCCTAGGCATATACCCTGAGGAAACCAGGGTTGAAAAAGATACATATATCCCATTGTTCATTGCAGCACTATTTATAATAGCTAGAACATGGAAGCAACCTAGATGTCCATCGACAGATGAATGGATAAAGAAGTTGTGGTACATGTACACAATGGAATATTACTCAGCCATAAAAAGGAGCACCTTTGAGTCAGTTCTGATGAGGTGGATGAACCTAGAACCTATTACACAGAGTGAAATGACTCAGAAAGAGAAAGATGAATATCGTATTCTAACACATATATACAGAATCTAGAAAAATGGTACTGAAGAATTTATTTACAGGGTAGCAATGGAGAAACAGACATAGAGAATACTTATGGACATGGGGAGAGGGGAGGAGAGGGTGAGATGTATGGAAAGAGTAACATGGAAACTTACATTACCATATGTAAAATAGATGTGTGTGTATGTGTTAGTTGCTTAGTCATGTCTGACTCTTTGCAACCCCATAGACTGTAGTCCAACAGGCCCCTCTGCCCGTGGGATTCTCCAGGCAAGAACACTGGAGTGGGTTGCCAGTTCCTTCTCCAAAAGGAACTATAGAAAGAAAGAAAGTGAAGTCATTCAGTCGTGTCTGACTCTTTGAGATCCCATGGACTGTAGCCTACCAGGCTCCTCCATTCATGGGATTTTCCAGGCAGGAGTACTGGAGTGGGCTGCCATTTCCTTCTCCAAAATAGTCAGCCAACAAGAATTTGCTCTATGCTCAGGAAACTCAAACAGGGGCTCTGTATCAATCTAGGAGGGTGGGATGGGGAGGGAGATGGGAGGGAGGCTCAAAATGGAGGGGATATATGTATACCTATGGCTTATTCATGTCAAGGTTTAACAGAAAACAACAAAATTCTGTAAAGCAATTATCCTCCAATAAAAAATAAATTAAAAAAAGAAAAAAATTATACAAAAATATAATAAGATTTGGAGTATGTATTTTTGCTTCCTTTTCTGGAATATCTCCCACATCCTGTAAACACTACTTCCCATCTCTTCATTTATCTATTTCCTCTCAATACTTCTACCTCTGAGCTTATAGCCACTCCAGTTTAAAGATCACTGACATTGAAACAAAAATTCTGTGTAACCTGGAGAGTGTAATTTGAGGTCTCTGAGACGGGTTTTCAAAGAATGACCCATTATTATAAAGTTGGTGTGTATTCTTTTGTACATTTAATTCATACCTATCTATAAGAATTATGTAGAATTGTTTAAATATTTTTAAAATTGCTTAATTGATTTCACATTCTCCATATTATGAAATGTTTAACTACTTAAATTTTATTTCCCCAGGTTTATATATATTAAGGTATTAACACAGTTTAATAAATTTAACTATGAAACACCATTGTATGACTGTCAATTTTAAAAATAATTACCCTTCTAATTGGAATTTTAATTTTATAAACCAGACTGCAACAAACACCGTTACATATGTCTTCTTTTGCACTAGAGTGATTTTCTGCTGAATTTTAGAATCAATGTCAATTTCCAGGGTCAACTGTACTAAATATTGGCAAATTGCTCTGAAATGTGATGATCCTTACTTCCATTCTCACCAGAACTTCCCATGTCCACCCAAAGCATGGTAGTTTCATACTTACTTTTATTGTTTTCCTTTACAGTGAAATATATGATATATATAATCATATATGTAAAAACATATGTATTTTTAAAATAACTTAATTTGTGGATAAGTGACATGCAACTAGAAAGAATAATATAGTGATTCCAATACTCTTTACCCAGTTCCCCACCCCTCTATGATAACATCTTGCAAAACTGTAATACGATATTACAACCAAAATATTGACATGGACATGATAAAGATGCAACACTTTTCTATCACCACAAAAATAGCCCATGCTGTGATTTTATAGATGCCCTATGGCTCTCCTGTCCTCCTTGTCCTGCTACCCATGGTTATCCCCTGACAACTACTAATCTGTTTTCCATTTCTAGTTTTATCATTTCAATAATGTTATATAAATGAAACCATATACTACGTAAACTTTGGGGCCTGGCATTTTTTAGTGTAACATAATTCTTTGGAAATCCATCCAAATAGTTGTGTATGTCGATAGATTGTTCCTTGGTGTTGTGGACTTGTATTCCATAATACGAATATACCAGACTGTGTTTAACCATTCAACCATTTAAGAACATCTGGGTTCCCTCCTCCTAGTTTATATTACATAAAAGCTACTATGAATATTTGTGTGACTAAAATCAAATACTAGTGAAAACCAAATGCAGCAAAGAATATGGAGAAGCTGGATTGCTCATGCATTGCTGGTGGGATTTTAAAATAATATAGCTACTCTGGAAAACCATTTATTAGTTCCTTAAAAACTAAACATTCAACTACCATACAGCACAGCAATTATACTCCTGGGTATTTACCTCAAAGGAATGAACACTTGAGTTCACACAAAAACCCCAAAGAAATGAACCCTTGATTTCTATATGCAATTTAGAATAATGATATGAAATTAGCATTTACATGCCTACAACACAAAGTAAGGAATACAAACTTACCTCCCTCTCTGTCTCTTTCTCAATCTCTCTCTCTCCTGTACCTCTTCCACTATTCTAAATTTGATTTAGTCATTCTCATGCATTCTTTATAGTTTTAGCATTTTAATAAACAAACAATATATTGTTTAATTAGGTTGTTTTTGAACTGCATGTAAATGACAGATAACAGTATGCATCCTTTTACATCCGCCTTCTTTTGCTCAACATTGTATTTTAAATGTATTCACGCTGCTGAATATAGCTTTAGTATATTTATTTTTACTACTCTATGGTATTTCACTTATAGAATATAAATAATACTTAGCCACTCTACTGTTAACTGGTGTTTGATTCAGGTTTAGTTTGTAAAACATATTTTTGGGCTCATCTTTTTCTTGTGTTATTTATCAATGTCATAGTGATCCTGAGGAGTTATTTGTATTGTGGATGATTGTCTCTGAAGAAGGCCACAGCCAATGCATCCTTATCTGTTTACAAATACTGCTGAAGTCATCGAGAGATGGCCATTTTCCCTCTGTTAGTATCTGGACTGGCCTTGTGATGAGCTTTGGTCAGAAGCATCCAGTGGAGGTAAGACTGTGCTGTTCCAGGTCTAGGTTTCGTGAAGTCTGGCTGCTCCTACTTCCCCTCTCACCTTTATTTTGCCGTTAATCTTGAAAGATAGTTTAGCTGGGTATAGAAATCTAAGCTAAATTTATTTTCTTTCAGGACTTTGAGGATACAATCCCACTGTCTTCTGGCTTTATCGTTGCTTTAAGAAGTAAGCTACCCTTCAACTGTCATTCTTTGAAGGTATTCTCTTTCCTACACCCACTCTTGGACACAGTTTCATGATGCTGTGACCAGGTGAGAATTTCTTTTATTTACTTAATGTAATGTTTTTAACATGTATGTATTTTTATTTATGTAATTATTTATGCATGTGTGTATATAGGTATGCATATGTGTACTGGAATTTGTTTGTTCTTTAAACTGTGACTTGTTCCTTTCATTTTTTGTAGAAAATTATTAGCTGTCATCTAAGAAAACAAATATTCTTCCTTGATCTCTTAGAGATTCCAGCTCAATATGCCAAGAATCTCTTACTTAGTCTCAGCTTTAACTTATTCATTCTTCATCTAAGTTTTATATGGAATGAAATTCATCTTCTCCAAGATGATCAAATGATTTAAGAAGTGAAGTTGCTTGAATGTTCTGTTTATCTCCCTAGATTAACCTAATATTTTCACCTGATAATTTACTACTACATGGATTTTAGTATTTTAAGAATATTTTTATCTGACATTTGAAATTATTTTCAGGGACACAGTTTGTCCAAACAACCTCGTCTGCTGTGTTGTGGAAAACAGAAGTGCACTCATCCATTTAAAAATTTTTATTTACTATATTTTTCATGTCCATATGTTCAATTTCACACTTTTCAAATGTGTTTGGAAAAAATATTTAGGTCTCATTTATGTTTTCTTTTCAAATCATTATTCTGTTTCTTTAATAAACTAAGCAAGATATTTACATGCATGTTATCATACCACTATGTGAAATACTTACAGATCTGATAGCTAGGATTGTTCCTACAGGCACTCATAAATATTATTCTCATAATTTTTCAATGGGACCTAATTTCCTGGGAACTTTATCAGTAGAAGTAATTGGAAGACTAGTTTAAGATAGATTTCATCAGAAAGCCTTTGTGTTTACTTCTCCAAGGTCTTTTGGTATGTTTTCAACCCATCATGACTAAATTAAGTTTTCCCCTTGCTATTTTGTGAGTCATGCAAATACTTTGAATTCCATCCACAGCTATAAGTAAAGGCTTATACTTAGCACATTTTAAGGAGGATTTTTTTTTCTTCTCATGTTAGGACAGTAATTGACACATGTAGCTTTTCTCTAATAGGTACATTTTCTCCAGAAAAATGAGTTTCTCTTCCTAAGAGCTAATCACATGTTGCAGCTTCTTTCTTAATAGAGGGGTCTCTGATTTGAACTTTCATGTTGCTGGGGCACAAGCTTTCTCTCCTTTCTCCACACACATGACCCATCAAAACTCAGCCTCAAGCCCACCAGAAATGGGCACATCATTGAAAGCCAAACCCAACCCCCATATTCCCTTACCTCTGTAGAATTTCTTTCTCTTCTTATCTCTTATCATTCCTCTTACTTGTTCTTTCTTCAACATGCTATGAGAAGAGATGTTTCATGAATTTTCTCTCTCACTTTTACATCTGCTAAGCTGGAAGGTATTTCTCTACACATCAGTGAGATATATTTTGGAAAATGAAACTCCTCCTTAAAAAAACCCTTCTCTACTTACCTTCCTTCATACTGCCTGACCTTTCTCAATACTTATTTTTATATTACATTCATCATACTTACATAGACTCTAATCTCAGTGAATGTTTGGTAAAGCAAATTACTGCTGAAAGGTAAAAGTGTCAATTCTTTTTCCAAATGGATAATATTTTATCAGAAAAATATTATTACATAAAAAAATTCTTCTTTTAAGTTTTAACTTTTTATCTATATACATGTAAAGGTATATTACTCATTTGCAAAACTAACAAGTAAATCATTTTATGAGTTGTACATCTTCTATTATTTTGTGTCTGTTAATGTGAAACAACACATACCTTTAATTTACAAAAATATAAATATACATATAACTTCCTTCATTGATTATAATCTTAGTATTCTTCTCCTTATCAGCATAGTTATTAGATTGCATTATGGATTTAAGCAAGAGCTGCTTCCAAAATCTAAATGGGTTTGGGGAACAACGAACAGTTGAAAACTCATTGTGATCCATTGACTTCACATTATTAATCTCATGTCAAAACCAACATTTGCTAACTGAAGAAGCTTCAGATATAAATAAACAGGTGATTTATGCTCAGTCAAGTCCACACATAGCCAGTTTTATTCTGCTAAGACCTAAATGCATGTGGAGATTTTCCAATAAGGTGTCTTCCCAACTACATCAGACAAAATTCTGAGTGGCTGATGGGTTCTGAAATGTAAGAGTAGATAATGACATATTATAATGACATACCCTTTTCACTCAGACACATAAAGAACCTGAGCCTGCCTTTACTCTCAGGAGTCAGTGAGGAGCAATAGAATGCCCCTCTTAGAAAGCTATGTAAGCTGTGTAACACAGAAAACATTATTGAGTCTTCACAGAGGTTATTGAGGGCATTAGACCCAGAAAATAATGAGGATCCTAAGAAGAAACTTGGGTATTACTGCCATATATGCACTTTCCATGGTTATCAAAGTGCCCAGTCTCAGCATATTTTAATTCAATATTTACGATCCATAATTTAACTCAAACTAGAGAACTTTTTGGGTTTAATTAGAATTTAAGAATAAAATGTCTCAATATATTCATCTGAAAAGGAAGAGCTAAGTGGAATTATGTTATAATAGAAGTTTTCAAATGAGAGTTTGATGAATCAGGGTGACTTCAGCTGATTATTACATTTTCCCACTCATAGCTGGGATGTAGGTGCTTGGCTAGCCATTTTCTAAAATAAGAAACACATGACTCTTCCCAGGTCCCAGCAAGCATATGAGTAAGAATTCAGTGCTGAACAGAATATTTCAAATTCTTACAATTTGCATTAGCAGGGACACTTTTTGATGACAATCTAATGGAAATTAGTCCAAAATCTGGTTTCTTGTTTCACTAAATCTAAATCTTTCAGACAGTTGTGTTTGCCTCTCTTTAATACAAAAAAAAAGAAAAAGGAAAAAAAGCTTCTCTACGCCAACATCTCTCCTTCAGAAGCAAAAAAAAAAAAAAAGGCAAGCTTATAAAAACAAGGGTATTTTAAGACAGCCGTACTTGACTTTTCCTGCCTAAGTGAGAATTTCCTGTCGAGAGAGTTGACAAAGTGGGTTTGAGACAGCTTTCCTGTAATTAATTTTCTTTGTGTGTGAATTTAATACTGATGCAAAGGTGTTACTTATTTGACAACCCCAAGGTTTAATGTCTAACCATCCAACAGGAAAGGAAGAACATGACTTCCCAGAATTCCTCATTAATTAGCTTCCATCCCCACTCCATGGTACTCATCCACTCATCGAAAACTGCTAATTGTTATCAATTGAATGATTTTCAGAATGCAACCAATACCTAGGAATAATATAACTCATTTAACATTGCTTGTTGAACATCTAGGTGACAAGAAATGTTTATATTTATGACTCCAGGCCAGATCTGAACTTCTTATTAAACAGGGAGGTAGTATTAGGTGGTGCAAAGAGCATTGAACTTGAAATAACAATGACTGGATTCTTATTTTACCTGATTGTGGATAAATTAAATTGCCTGAGGGCTGTAAGTCAGAATTTCTCCAATGGCAAAATGCAGATGAAGTCAGTCTTTTCGAATGCTAAAAAAAAAGGGGGGGTGGGGAGAAATTATGGATTCCAAGGCACTAGTCAAATGCTATGGTTTTGTGTGATAGAATGAAATTGAAAGCTATGAATTTTGGAGGATCAAGACTATTGTGTTAAATATTTCTTCACGTTAGTCTATAAGAATTGAGGGGGGACATATAAGCTTTAAAGTCTCAACATCTATTTTTTTATTTTCTCCTTCTACTCACTGCTTGGCTTTTATGGTAAAACTGAGATAATTGATAATATGAGGGGTTTTGAATGAAAGAACATTAAGTGACTGAAACTCTCGGAAAAGAATTTAAAAGCACTCATAGGTGTACCACCATGTTATATAAATATATGTTGAATTATACCACCCTATTCACAGTATTGGTGCCACAATATTATTAAGTGAAATTCTGTCTAAAAATTAGGAAAGCATCCTAAGTTTCTTTGCCTGCTTCTCTGTTCTTCCTCAAAGACCTTCAGTGAAAATCCAGGTACTGTAGACAAATGTATCTAGTGTTGTGGGCCCTCACCAGACCAAGAACCTTGTCATTTTAGCCAACTACATCCAAACAGCCACTCTAGCTTCAAAATGATTCCAAGAAAATATCAAGAATTACATTAATTTTTCTAGATGCTTATCCCTTGAACCCTGGAAATTTATTCTTCCTTCATTTTCCACCTTCCTTTTTAAAGAAGGCAGACAGTAGGTAAAAGGAAAGGGGCATACTTACATCTCTTTCTAACTTCTGAAATCCACAGGACTGTTTCTATGCTAGCTTATTATAGTTGTCATGAAAATGCATTTACTTATCTTTTATGCATGCCTTCCCTGCCCCACCAACTAAAATAAAGTTTGTATTTATTTTTCTGGAAATATCCAAAGTGGCCCTGGCTAAGCTTCAAATCTATTTTTCTATATGCTGTGGCTTTAAATTTCGCCGTCTGTACTTGGCAAAAGGAGATAACTGGGGTGAGCTCAACAATAACTGAACTTGAAAAAAATGCAAGGGCAACTGACTTCCTAAAAGTCAAATTATGATTTTCATTTGATGAATTGTAAAACCCTTTGATGATGCTAGTAAGGCTTCTTGGACTTATTTTGCTTGTATTTTGAAATAATTGCTATGAATTATTTGTTTTACTCAGCCTTTAAACAAATAAAAAAAGTGCATCACTTCTGTTTGCATGCTATATACTGCACAGAATTTAAGAATTCACCTTTTCATTATAAATATTTCTGAAAAATTATTGTTTCACATTTATGTCAATGACAAAACAGTCCTTGGGTGAAGAAATAGACAAGGAGGCTGTCACCTATGTTTCAGTGAAAATGATTTGATATAAATATTCACGATTAAATTTATCTGCCCAGAAAAGGCCTTGAAAAGTCATCTTCTCCATTTGTCACCTTTACCATGCTTAACATCTTTAATCATTTAAAGTAACTCAGAAAGACATTTTAAAACCATCTTTTCTTTAAAGAATTCAGCCAATTCTCCAAGCAGTTGTCCAGTTTCCCCTCAAATAATCTTCTTACGTCTAATTTGGATTCTTCCTGGCATTTTTTGGACTCATTTCTTTTTATGTAAAAGAGAGTAATCCAAGTTTTAAATCTATTCTTATGCTTTTGAAGATATATACACATATATCTGTCTCCACTCTTTTTAAGAGTTCCAATTATTTAAAAAAGCATGTCTACGTATATCAAAAAGAATTGTTTAGAAATAACAAACAGTGATGTGTAATCACAATATTTGACATTTTTTTTCAACACAACCTTACATCAGGAGTGTTACTTAGGCAAGTTGCCCCATCCCTCTGGTCCTCAATTCATTTCTCTGCAGAATGAGGAGCTTATTTCTCTGTGCGCTTGTCTACTGTCACAAGAGAACACACCTTGTGGGACTCATTCACTGCTACAGCCACCTTGTCTAGAAGAGAACCAGGCAGGACTGCTGTGGGGCTTATCTAATAAGAACCACACTTTTTATTTTGAGATCTGATAGTTTTGTTACATTATTTTTCTTCAGGACCCAGCAAATATATACCATGAGTTTGCAGTTGATCACATTTTGCAGCTGAATTTTTGTAAGGAAGTTAATATAATTTGTCTTTAGGCAATAATGGTAGACTCTCAAAAGGAAATAAACATTCTTTAGGAAATTTAGCAATATCCCCTACAAGGGAAATTTGCTGCACATGCCATTCTGTGACTTTTTAAAAACACAGTCACCCCCCGAGTATTTGTGGGGAATTGGTTCCTGGAACCCCCAAAGTGAAAGTGAAAGTGTTAGTCACTCAGTCGTGTCCAACTCTTCATGACCCCATGGACTGTAGCCCACCAAGCTCCTCTGTCCATGGGATTTTCCAGGCATGAATACTGGAGTAGGTTGCTATTCCCTTCTCCAGAGGATCTTCCTGACCCACGGACCAAACCTAGGTCTCCTGCACTGCAGGCAGATTCCTTACCCTCTGAGCTATCAGGGAAGTCCCTGGTGCCCCCAAGTGTACCAGAATCCATGGGTCTTTAAGTCCCATAGTCAGCCCCCTGCATCTGTATTTCCACATCTGAGAGTTCAACCAAATGTGGAAGGAAATTCCCACAGTTGATTGAATCTTCAGATCCCTAAAGTGTGAATATGGAAGACCAACTGTATACTTACTGAAAAAAATCCATGTATAAGTGGACCCTCTCAGTTCCAACTTGTGTTGTTCAAGGGTCAGCTGTGTAGTTTTATACTTTGTTTTTTTTTTTTTTCATGTAAAATAAAATAATAAAATTGTGTCTTACTTTCCTGGAAAGGACTACACATTTCTAAATTGCCCAGGCTTCTTATCTTTATTTGTTTACTATCTAATAGTAGCGGAAGATGGACAAACGAATAAAGACAAATCCAAGGGTTATGTGATAAATTGTAGAAGAAGGAGTTGCCAAGTTAATGCATTGGAAGTTATGAGAGTTGAGACTGGACATTCAGCTGACTCTGCCAAGTCACATCTTGGGAGAGATGATGGAAAAGTAGCCGTGGGAATGGCATGAGATTCCTCAGGAAGTCACTGTGGTGACGTTTATATCTGGGCAAAGAACAAGAAGGGACTACGAAAACAAGAAAATTTGGGGGAGCAGGGGAAGAAATAATTTGTGTATTGGAGTAGTGAAAGAGCAATAATTTATATTTCTTCTGTGTGTCTGTATGTGTGTGTGTTCAGTCGTTCAGTCCTGTCTGACTCTTTGCAACCCCATGAACTGTTGTCCACCAGGCTCCTCTGTCCATGGAATTTTTCAGGCAAGAATACTGTAGTGGGTTGCCATTTCCTTCTCCAGGGGATCTTCCCAACCCAGGGATCGAACCCCCAACTTCTGCATTGGCAGGTGGATTCTTTGCCATTAGCACCAGTTTGGAAGCCCCATATTTCTTCTGTACTTTTCCTTTATTGCTAAATGTATACAATAAATCAATATAAAGAGAATATCTTTTTAATTTACTTAAAGATTTTTTTCTGATGACACAAAAGTTTGCTCATTATTTCCTCTTTTTACTCTTAAAATTTGGGGCTATTATTAGCCCTATTTAATAAATACAGAAATTAAATCTAAAGGAAAATTTCAGAAGCACATAGGAGTGAATATATAAAAGGTTGCCCCACACTTATAGGGCAGCTGGCCACTTTTTTCTCTCAGGCTTCACAGGTATAAAACACTGAGAAATAAACTTTCTAAAATTAAAACATTCGTTTGTTTTTAACCAACTACTGTAATACTGTTTCAATTCTTCAACACTGGTCATGTAACATTGTTTTTCACTGTTTGGTTTATTAAGATGCTGTTTCCAGCCTTGAATCTCCCTTCTTATTGCCACTATGACAAGGTATGAGACTTCAAAGAAATTGTTAAATAGAAAAAAATATTAGAAATTAATGATCTGCAGCAGTGAGAAAGCAATAGCAAATTGCTTCAGCTCTAGCAGAAGTGATTGGTGTGTGTGAAAAGCCATGTAGAGTTCCGAGTTAGTCACCAGGCTGATAAAGAAAAGGCCACCGGTCATTGACAGCATCACTAAGCCGGGTGCTGACTTTGGGGTAGCCACCTCAGTCTTCTCTGGAAGAACCAAACTTAAACACTGACAGGGACTCTGACTTGAACACAGTCAGAAAGCCTCTGTGACAGGCATCTGAGCAAACTGACTAAGCTGATCAGCCTTCCTCAGTCTGAAGGAAGGGGGACCTGAAAGTCTGTGGTATTTAAAGCATGTGTCTTGAAATGCAAAAAGCAGAGTTAGCATGCCACTCCAAATGTACTCTGTCACGTTCTCTGCTCCAAAATGGACCTTTGGTTCGAGAGGAGAGGCTAATAGCGGTGTTGTCGTATAAGGACAGGGACCCACCTCAGACTCACGTTATAGTGTCAGGCAGGATTCCCCATGTATCATGCAGGGTGTTCATGACCTTTATGACAAGGAGACTCAGACAAAAGTCCTGGACAGTCTCACCAGCATCACTACCCTCAAAATGTCATCCTTGTCAATATTTTCATTCAAGATATATGCTGACCCAAATAAGCTGAAAAAGTTGCTTGTTGTCCTAAGAGTTGCTGCCTTACTCTGCAGACAGGTCTATCAGTAAATAGGAGTAGATCCACACTGACCTCTTCCCCATCCCCACTTAAAGTTGGACTGGATTTCTGATATCTCTGCAATATGTGCCCTGACTCAGTTTATCATTGCATTTGACCCATGCTTTCTGTGGAGGTCGTCTGCTGGCATCTGAACCTGATTTCAGAAGTCAAACTCAACATTTTCTACTGTGTCCCAGTTCCGATCCCACCTGATGCCTGGACCCACCTTCCCACAGCTCTCCTGATGATTGATTGCTTAGTTATTAACAAGCCTCTTTGGAATGCCTGTGGACTGACCATGGTTTCCAGTGTAGCCTGTTTGCATCTTGGCACTGGAAACCACTGACTGACTGATATTTTCCTTCGCAAAAATAGTCTGGCCAAAATTCTACTCTGAAAAACAAAAAAAAGAACTAGCACAAAAATAACTAATGACTTTTAACCAAACCCTGAATCTATCTTCTCAACTTCCTACTACCAAAAACACTGAATAGTGAGAATTTAAGATGCTTCTCTCTGCTATTTTCAGTCTTTTGTTCTCAAAGTCTAAGCAGAGTTTCACAGATGAGAGTTTTTTGGAAAACCCACAGACTAGAGACAAAGTTGAACAAAGTTTGAGATCGGTCTGAGGATGAACATGTAAAGGCACCTTCATTATTAGTTTGCAGAAAGAAGAGTTTTAATCCAGCCAATGTGAAGTAGCTAGCGTTCTGGAAAATGAACCTGGGAACTTTTCTTGGCATCGCGAGCTGAGCTAACCTGATATGCTGTGGGAAAGGATAGCATATTACTCTGGGTAAATGAGAACCACACAGAAAATAAAATTTTTAGGTTTTGCTTGGAATTGAAAATTGTTGAAGGTTGAAGACTTTAATGTAGGGAGTTTATCAACAGCAGTAGAATCAGTGGTTTTATCAGACTAGCAGTAAGGTCTGCAAAAAGGCACTTCCTGCTGATGAAATTATATAGCGAGAGATTTGGGTCCAGATTTCATACTCAGGAAGCCCTTGAAAACTTGTTTGCTGCTGTCATGCTGGGGGGAATTAATAGATTACAAATTAGCCACTAAAATTTTTTGAGGTATCCCCCTTAAAATACAGCATTTACCAACAGAACAGAGAGTCCCTCCATTTCCTAATAAAATATGAAACACTTCATTTCAGAGGAAGGTCGTTTGCAGTAGCTTCTGAAGCAATGTTTTATGTGGAGGAGCTACCTCATAAATGACTGGACTCTGGCCTTAAAATTAAATCTGAATTATTACCAGTAAAAGAGAAAGAGAATGAGTGGCAATAGGTAAAACAGATTGCATACAATTACTTCTGTTACATATTTGGGGGTTTTGTTAATGTAATATAAAATCATGTAGGCTTCCATACTGATACACTGTTCAAACTATTTTGCTCATGCTAAAACTATTTTAAAAGGAAAAAACAAATAATTTAGAGATTTAAATTATATACCTTTCGGGGGCTAATTTGATTTCTATACTCTTGTCTATTCCTACAAAAAACCTTTATTACCCAGTCATCAGATATTACTGAGCAAATGCTACATATTTAAGTTGAGGGAAAATGAGAAGAGATTGGTAAAAGGGTCCAAACTTTTGATCATAAGGTCAATAAGGTCTGAAGACCTAAAATATAACATTGTGACTGTAGTTAATAATGCAGAAAAAAACAGAAATAAAAATTTATAAGGCAGATAGAAGGTAAAATGATCAGAATTGCTTTAAAGGATACATTAAATTCAACAAAATCCATTTTACAGCTACTGAATATATATATAATATATATCATATATGTATATAATATATAAATACATTTATATATAAATAAATAATATATCTTATATATATATATATAGTTTTGTTTTATGGAGTCAGACATATTTTTCAGAAGTCAATTAATATGGGAACAGAGCCCCAGCCCTCAAAAATATCAGAATATTCTAGAGGAGACACAGAAGATAAATAATAATCTTAATATTGTATAATATATTTCTATTACAAATAATTTCCAAATAGTAAGGAAGTTCAGAGGAAGTATTCATAAAAAAACACTTAACTCAGATGAAGAACTTCCAAAAGGAGATGACTTTTGAAATAGTGAACACAGCAAACGTGGCATTTGAAACTATAAACAGGATTGGACTAGATCATCTGTAATAATATGATGAGATATCTGGTTAGAAAAGTGTGCTAACACCAGAATATTTAGGACTCCTTGTAAGTTAAAACTTTTTGCAAAAATCAATTAGGAACAAATAAATAATTGAAAGTAAAGGTGTAAAAAAAAAGTTTGGCTGAAAAACAGTGTGGAGAATCAACTGAAGGGAAGCTACATTGGGGCGAGGAAACCAAATATTGATAGAATGAGAAGAATTTTACAACTTTTAGCCATTTAATTTTAATAGTGTGTAGTACCTACAAGAAAGACCAGTACTTTCATGAACTAGAGTTTCCCTAGAGACTGAGAGAGGGCTTCTCAGGTGACTGAGTGGTAATAAATCTGCCTGCCTTTGCAAGAGACACAAGAGGCATGGGTTCCATCCCTGGGTCAGGAAGAGCCGCTGGAGGAAGCAATGGCAACCCATTCCAGTATGCTGCCCTCGAGAATCTCATGGGCAGAGGAGCCTGGCAGGTTACACAGTACATGGGGTGGCAAAGAGTCGGACACAACTGAGCTCGCACAGTTCCCCGACCAGTTCCAGAGTTTACTTAAGCTGTTTACTAGCTTAAGTCATGTGCTGGCTTGAGTAAATTGATATGAATTGACCTGGTCTGCAATGATCCCAGAGACTTGACTATCCTCAAGTCTCTACTATGAACTGCAAATTATACAGTTGATCTTGAACAATGCAAGGGTTGGGGCATCAAGCCCCCACCCCCTACCCCCACACCCCCATAGTTGAAAATCCACATATAACTTCATAGTCATTCCTCTGTATCCACTTCCTCAGTATCCACAGTTCTGTATCAGCAGACTCTGCAGATGCTTTAATATAGCTGACCCTTGAACACAACGGGTTAGAGTTGCACAGATCCGCTTCTACAAGAATTTTTTCAGCAGTAAGTACTAGAGTTCTACATGTATATGGAGGAACTGTATATACAGAGGGCCAACTATAAGTTATATGTGGATTCCAGTCTGTGCAAAGGGCTGAGGCTAATGATACTGTTCAATTTACAGCTGAAAAAAAGCAACATATTAATATAAATGAACAGTTCAAACCCATATTGCTCTAAGGCCAACCATATTCATTTCAAATATATCTTGGGAAATTTCAATAATCATGCTTATTTCTGAGGACTAATAACTGGAAGAGAAATACTTCATGCTCAATAAAATATTCATTTTGGCCAGATTAGTTTGCAAACTTTTCTTCCTTTCAAAGGAATATCCATTGTATTACTTTCAGAGGTTTTACAAACATCAAAATTTTTATTTCAAACGTATTTCTATGATTACTTAAGGAAGAGTAATCCTTTGTAGAACTGACATCTCCAGTGTCTCTACCAAGAACTGTTCATTTAACTTTTCACTGGAGAGTCAGGCAAATAAGTTAACATCTTTTTCTATCATTGCAACTTTAGGCAAATGGGCATTCCAGGTGACTCAGTGGTAAAGAATCTGCCTGCCAATGCAGGAGTCACAGGACACACAGGTTCGATCCCTGAGTTGAGAAGATCCCCTGGAGAAGGAAATAGCTACCCACTCCAGTATTCTTACCTGGGAAATTCCATGAGCAGAGGAGCCTGGTGGGCTACAGTCCATGTGACAGCAAAGAGTCAGACCCAATCGAGCACACAATGTTGGACAAATGATTTAAACTTTTAATACCTCAGTTTTCTCACCACTAAAATAAATACAACAAATTCCTGGTTGAGCTTTTGTAAGAAATCAATGAGGTGTCCTATGTAAGTTTGCTTAGAATAGTAGCTGTTACTCAGTAAGAACCCCATAAGTAAGTCTGAGGTTTTCTTGGCTTTAGAGGATAAAACTTTGCTTGGTAAAAAGATTATTAAAAGTTGGGGTGAGGGAGCTGTATTCCCACAGCAAGGAATGAAATAAGCACTAGTGCCCATTGAAAAATATTGGCTTAGAGAAAAATTAAAAATCTTCCTTGAGACTAGCTTCACATGTTTTACAAGAAGAAATGATATCATTGTAGAAAGAAAAAAAACAATCAAATTAGATAGATATAGTTATTGGAATTCATGCTATTCATGAAATATAAGATCAAAGCTTTTAATCAAGGAATATAAACATATTCAAAATATATAAGTAGCAAGAATAATGCAATTCAATCTAAGAAAGACAAAAATAAACAAAAAGAAATAATTCTCCAGTTTTAAGGTCATCAACCATTTAAAAAATTTAAATCTACTCTCAATTATTTTCCTAAACATTCAGTTCAGTTCAGTTCAGTTCAGTTCAGTTGTTCAGTCGTGTCCAACTCTTTGTGACCCCATGAATCGCAGCATGCCAGGCCTCCCTGTCCATCACCAACTCCTGGAGTTTACTCAAACTCATGTCCATCGAGTTGGTGATGCCATCCAGCCATCTCAGCCTCTGTCGTCCCCTTCTCCTCCTGCCCCCAATCCCTCGCAGCATCAGGGTCTTTTCCAATGAGTCAACTCTTCGCATGAGGTGGCCAAAGTGTTGGAGTTTCAGCTTCAGCATCAGTCCTTCCAATGAACACCCAGGACTGATCTCCTAATTTAGGATAGACTGGTTGGATCTCCTTGCAGTCCAAGGGACTCTCAAGAGTCTTCTCCAACACCACAGTTCAAAAGCATCAATTTTTCAGCACTCAGCTTTCTTCACAGTCCAAATCTCACATTCATACATGACCACTGGAAAAATCATAGCCTTGACTAATGGACATTTGTTGGCAAAGTAATGTCTCTGCTTTTTAATATGCTATCTAGGTTGGTCATAACTTTCCTTCCAAGGAGTAAGCATCTTTTAATTTCATGGCTGCAATCACCATCTGCAGTGATTTTGGAGCCCCCAAAAATAAAGTCTGACAGTGCTTTCACTGTTTCCCATCTATTTCCCATGAAGTGATGTGACCAGATGCCATGATCTTAATTTTCTGAATGTTGAGCTTTCAGCCAACTTTTTCACTCTCCTCCTTCACTTTCATCAAGAGGCTTTTTAATTCCTCTTCACTTTCTGCCATAAGGATGCTGTCATCTGCATATCTGAGGCTATTGATATTTCTCCCGGCAATCTTGATTCCAGCTTGTGCTTCTTCCAGCCCAGCGTTTCTCATGATGTACTCTGCATGTAAGTTAAATAAGCAGGGTGACAATATACCGCCTTGTTGTACTCCTTTTCCTATTTGGAACCAGTCTGTTGGTCCATGTCCAGTTCTAACTGTTGCTTCCTGACCTGCATACAGATTTCTCAAGAGGTGGGTCAGGTGGTCTGGTATTCCCATCTCTTTCAGAATTTTCCACAGTTTATTGTGGTTCACACAGTCAAAGGCTTTGGCATAGTCAGTAAAGCAGAAATAGATGTTTCTATTGGTGGATGTTTCTATTGTTTCAAATTTGGCCTTGGAGTACAGAATGAAGCAGGGCAAAGGCTAATAGAGTTTTGCCAAGAGAACACACTGGTCATAGCAAACACCCTCTTTCAACAACACAAGAGAAGACTCTACACATGGACATCACCAGATGGTCAACGCCAAAATCAGATTGATTATATTCTTTGCAGCCAAAGATGGAGAAGCTCTATACAGTCAGCAAAAACAAGATCGGGAGCTGACTGTGGCTCAGATCATGAACTCCTTATTGCCAAATTCAGACTTAAATTGGAAAACAGTAGGGAAAACCACTAGACCATTCAGGTATGACCTAAATCAAATCCTAAACATTAATACATATTAAATCTACATCTTGATTGCTTACTTAATATTTAATGGAAAAATATATAAACCATGAATTCATAACACAGTTAATACAAAATAGCTTTCCTTTTTATTTGCACCATTTAAATATGAGGAATTTCTTTAAACATTTGCCACTCATACAGAAAGAGATTTACTTTCTTTTTTTTTTTCTTTCTTTTTTCTTTTAATTGAAGAACAATTGTTGTACAATATTGTACATACTTTTATTTACTTTATGTTCAATTATAAAATTTCTTAGACAAAGACTGTAGAACAAATCTAATAAGCATAACTCCTTTACAGGAAAAAAAGATTAACAGCTTTTTAGTTTTCTTGCATTGACTTCTAAATTATAATTATCACATCACATATAGAATGTAGAGTTGATTTTCATATCTGTGATGTTTTTGACAAGCAATATATGCAAATACATGAGTTGCCCTCTCAGAAGCAGAGGGCAGCAGGTATTACAAAGTTGCAGAGTTAAAAGAAAAACTTCCCAACATGACATTTAATATATAGGAATTTTACATTAATAAATATGTAGAGAAGTTGTCTGTGTACCTGTGTAGGATTGCTTATTTATAATAGTTTACAGCATGTTTGCCAAAACCTACATCGTCGTAATGCAATTCTACTTCATACTTACATACTAATTTTCAAAGATATTCAAACAGGGTTATTAGCCATAGTCCACATATACACTAAATGATGCCTACACATGAACTTGAACAGAACTTACTTTCCCTGGTTGCTTACTTCACCAGGAGACCCAGAGAACACAGAAATGCTAACTGCTCTTTTGCCCAATAGCGAAAACACAGATAGAGGAAAACCTATGTCCAAAACCATCTAGGAATCAAACTAATATGATTTTTTTACAGGCAGAGATTCAAAATAATTCAAAACTTGCCATTCTCTACTTTTTCACCCTCAACTTCAATTTCAGAGGCTGTCATACAGCTTCTTTGAGTATTCACTAAATATGGAGGATGTCTTTTGTCACCTCTAAGCTGTTTGCTTGTTGCAGAAAGCACATCATCTCAGAAATAAAAATTCACTTGAGCAAAGAAGTTCTTCACAATCTCTTCTGACAGGAGTGAGGTAGAGAGCAGGAACCTGCTACTTGATGACCGCAGAGACATAAATGGGCCTGAAATAGTTTTCAAGCCTTAATACCTGGGAAATTAGCCTACTTCCATTGCTCAGAATGACTGACATGTTGAGGCTAGCTGAAGGGTGAGGAACATTATTTCCATTTCAAGATGTAGCCATCAATTCCTCATTTACTTATTGCTAGTAAAGAAGGAGACTTTCAAGTTAGTGCTTTGTTTAGTCTTCACTATTTGTTAGTGAAGATAGGTTACTCAGACATTTGTAACAGCTTCAACAGTGCAGCCGCAGGCCTATCAGTTTGCAAAAGTATTAAAAATCCTTCTCTGGCTTCATTAGCTAAACATTTAGCAAGACAGAATTTAATTTTATTTTACCTTAAAATTTAAAGTAAAGTAAAGCAAACTCCATAAGCAAGCGAGTAATGCTACATTTCTGATGTCAGATATTCAATTAACATTTTGAAAAGAATTTCTGCTAAGTGATTATTTTAGAAGGCGAGCAACTGGGGAACATTTCTAGTTACGGAAAAATCCGTGGTGCTTTTTGTTCCTGTTGCCACTCCTGTCTTGTCTGTTTGTACATCATAGGTTTCTGTCCCCTCTTATTCATTCACTGTAATGTGACCAACTGGCAGATAATGAATATATGCAAAAATCACAAATTCTCTTTCTTTGAACAGATAGAGTCTATTTTTACTCAGATTATGAGAAGTTCTGAATATGTTAAGACTGACATAAAGAATTTCATAGATAGAAGATGACCTACTTTCCGTGGTGTGTACCTTTTGGTTGCAACATAAAAACTGGGAAAGGTGAAGACAATTCTTACTCATAATATTAATCATTGTTTTCCTGTGACTTATACTTTCTTGTGAAATAGACATGCTACTAACTACAGAAATCTCATAGCCCTTTTCAGGCTTCTGATTTTCAAAAAGTACAAACAAGATATACAAGAAAAGAAATTACTATGCAGTAACTGAAAAGTATTTTTTTCTCCTGGAAACTGTCCAGTGTTCCCTGCTGAAGCTGATGAGGGCACCATCACCTCCACCATAAAGGAAACTAAATTCCTTCAATGGGTTTGTTGCTCTGGGTGTTATTTAAGGGAGTCAGAAGAACATTAAATTTCATTCCTTACAGATAAGCAAAGGAGAGGCAACTTTGTAAATACTCTGACTTTGAAGCACATTTATTTACAGTTACAAACTGTCAGTTATTTAGGGTCAAAATATAGGCTTATTTATTTAGCACATCTGGTATAAGAAGGATAATTACTGTGTACACTTTGCAGTTTCTATGGTTAAACCAAATTGTACCCCTTTTATGTGATACATTTGTCATTTTACAAGATCTAATTTCTTTTTTCTAATAAATAAGAGATTTATTTTACCACTCTTGTATTTAACTCTGAACATATAGTTGAGCCTCTCTAATAAAATAAAGACAACATTTTTTTCTAAAAATACATGTTTTTCTTTAAACTAAAAAAAAAAAAAAACACTTCTAATGAATTTGTGGCCATTGGAAACAACAGCATTGAAAATGCGGCTCAATTTAGAAATGTGGCAGGATACAAAATATACAGATGTGAAGCAGAAAATTCTAACAACCTGAATTATTTTGCTAATGTTCATCAACATTTATATTTGAAATAACTGAATTATATGTTTTACGTGTAACAAATTTGCAGCAAAGTACACCCAGGTTAGAAGAGAATACCATTTGGTACTTGTCAATGACATAATTTCATTGTGATTTATGAGAAATTATTTCAATTCTGAAACTGTGAAACTGTACTCATTTGCAAAGTTAAAGAAGTTTTAAGACTATGAACATCAGCTATTGCATTATATGTGCAAGATATTGAGGAAATCAGGTCAAAATACTCTTTAATAAAAATGCTATGAAAATACACCTAAATAAGAAAAAAAGCATTTCCAGAATTGTGACCTTCACTGCCAGCCCTCTCTGTCCCTCTCTTTTGTATCATCCACAATCGTTAGAAATTAGACCACACTGCAGCAATATTCATTGTTGAATAATGAGCTCTGGCTAGATGCTAGGCACCATGCTAGAGGCTTTAAAATTTAAAGTTTAAGTTATCTCCTGGTTCCAAGTTAAAGCCACTGCCTCACACACACACATCATGTGGTCTAAAAGTTTTAGGAGTTAATGAGAAACAGCCACAAGGGTATCCAAGCTTATTCACATCACTGAGAAAAATCTACCTGATGGAATGACCTTGGAATGTGTGGCAAAGTAAAGCCCCAGTTGATAGTAGCATTTAGCTGGTAATATTTTTACTGTAATAGCTCTGTGGATGTGCTGATGTCCAGTCCCTTAGAGATTTGTCTGCAATTCAAGGCCCCCCCCCATGTACATGTTGATATATGGGCTCCTGTAAATCAACTTTATGCTGACATGCTTCCTTGATTGAAATGGGTTGACTTTTTGTTTATTTGTCTGTTTTTGAGTCAGTCTACGTGACAACATAAAAGATATAGGTACACCCAGAACAAGTTCCATTTGACATTTGCATACTGCATTCTCTACCTGAGTTTTGCAATATGCATTCTGGAAACCATGAATTTTTAATTTAATTTAATTATGAAATTGTGAATAATTCACATTGTGACCTGTGCAGGTGTGTGAATGACAGGGTCAGTCTACAATATGGTCTTCTATTCTTATGCTAGGCATGCACATTTGAATGTGTAGATTATAGATTGTTTCATGACTTATCAGAGCTTTGGATCAATTACAGCAAAATCTCACCTGTGGCCTTAATCCTGGAGATTTGCTTACAGGCAAACTGAGGTAAGGAAGCCAATCTTTCAGGTTCATAAAGTTTCATCAAAGTGAGTGTTCTAAGTCATTTCTTGCCAGGTGATCACAGCTTTATTTTTTATAACCTCTGTAGAAAGTTAACAGTTGTGACATTCCCTTTAGATATTTTATTTTCTTAAATTAAGAATTTGCTTGATTTTTTAAAAAGCAAATAGTGACCCCAATTAAATGATTTATATGAATGTGTATATAGAGAGTACATTTCATAACATAAAATTATACATAAGCACTATTTCATTTAAACTTCAGATTTTAGCTCAATCCTTGAGGCATGGCTTATGTAAGATCTAATAATTCTTATAACATAAAGTGTGACTTTCAGTGAAATAACTGAAAATCAATAGGTGTTTTAATACATACTTTACATTTGTTTCTGAGTTTCTAAAAGTACATGCAATTTTTGTGCTGGAAGTAGCATACTAATTCAGAGTTCCTAAATGTTACCTATACAACATATCACATCTGATTTATATAAGAAAATAGCCTCATTCTCTCTAAAACCATCCTGGAAACATTTTGCATTTTAATAATTGCTTATCACTTTTATTTAAATGGGTAGCAGGCTTATATTTATGACTACATTTGAAAATGAGGAAACCAAGAATACATCACTATCCCTCAAAGGGGAAATCCCACTAGACCTTCAAGACCAGGTCACTCATTGACTCAATGTATTCTACCTAATTCCTTTTAAATTTTAGATAATTAGAGGGCCCATCTCCTCCAGCACCCATAGAGCACTACAAGAATTAATGAACATGCAGTGAGCGCATGAGGAAAGAGACCTCAGTAGCTTACCCTGCCTTACAAAGGTCAGTTATGAGCAGGAAGACGTGGCTGAGGTTAGCACTCAGTAATAGTATGATCTTGGACATGTCGATTTTCTCCTCTGGCCCAAATTTCCCCACATTATGAAAGATCGGGTTGGTGGGACTCCCAAGTGTCAGCCTGGCGGCTGGTGGGCTGAACTAGCCAACAAAGATGCTCTGTTTGATTGAGTTGGAAGAGTCTCCACTGCATCTGAATTCCCAGAGAACGTCCTGAGGTCTTACTCCAGTTACCCTACACATATACAGATGCCTAACTCAGCGTTGGGGTTTACCACCTCTGTGCCAGATGATGTTTAAGGACCTCACCAATCTTAACACTCATCATGCTAATTTCCAAGCTAGAATCTTATCCTGCATAATTATGTAAGAAAAAGTTTCCATATAGACTGAGATCGTGTACTCAGGACTTTAAAACTTTATTCCCAATATTAGGAAAGCAAAATCTATACCCAATTTGAATTAAAGAAACTATATAAATGAGGAAATTATTGCTAACACATCATTGCTGAAAAGTTAGATTTCTGTGGATGGTGAATCTGTTCATTAATCTGAGAAATAGAGCATTCACAAAGTTCTACAATTACATCTGATTTTAAGGGAAAACAAACTTGTACAGTAAGCTCAGTCCAAAAACGAATGCTGCCAATGACAGGAAAAATCATACCAATGATTGATTTCAACCTCTAAAGGGGAGATAAACAAGTTATTCTATCATAATTTACAATACATTGAATCTCATTTCAGAATAACTGCCTTTCAATGAGTAATATTGTGAAGAGAAATTTGAATGAGACAATTATATAATGGAAAAAAGCAACATAAAGTTATTCATACTAATTTTATAACAAATGAGGAAGGTGAGTAGTAGGATGTCCTCGTTTTAAAAGCAATATAATTCATCTTCAATGAATGTTGACAAAATAGCTTCAAAACTGCATCAAACAAAGGCATGTTGTGCAGGCATTTAGTTAGGAATTTCCTGACTTTGGCCCCTACATGACCTCACAGTTAAATGGCTAAAACAAACTAAAAGGAACTTAAATCTTACATGTTTATGATGCCATTCTGCTTTATTTATTTTTTTTTTTAGCTTGGATTAATAAAAACCAGCTATTATAATCAGGGGCAGTTGCAATACTTTGAAATATTACACTGGAAAAAAAATCAGATACTCTTTTCAGTTTTCATCTTTTTTTATGTTATTTTTGTCAATTTAAACTATAACAGTATTAACTTATGAAGATAGAGCCACAGTTTAAAAGAATATCATAAATTGACTTATTTCTTGAATTCAAATCAAAGTTGACAGTTGAACTTCATATCAAAGAGAATTCTTCATTCTTTTCTGTAAAGAATTATTCAAAATAGATTAAAAATTAATAAAAATAGAAAATAGATATGTTATTCATTTGCTTTTTAATAATGATAATGATCATGTAATTCTTAACCATCCACATTTTGTCAGAGTATGGATAACACAAAAGTGAGCACTATTTGATGTATTTGGTATATAGAAAAGGAAAAAAATGCCTGCTATATAATAATATCTATTGCATCTGGAGGTTCATAAATTTCTTAGCAACATGCTCACACATTTAGACTGACAGTACAAACAATATTAGAATTCAACAGAAAAAATTCAACATTATATTTACTAATCTTTAATGAAATATTCATTGAATCTCACATTTAAAAATAATAATAATAATATGATTTTTCAACAACTTCATCTGAAACCATTTGAAAATCAAAGTTCTCATCTGAGAGGCAATTTTCTTTAAGGAATATTTATATAGTTCTAAATTCCCTTGAGCTTTACTTTAAGAAAAGATCAGATTCATCTTACCTAAAGAAGAGCTATTCCAAGACAGGAAAGTAAGTTTCTTACCATTTCAACCAGTAACATTGCCTTAATCTTTTTTATTTGCATTTCAAAACTTAGTCTCAAACAGGGGGAAAAAAAGGCAAATGTATCTTGTTTATACCTTCCTGCTGTTTTCAATTTCAGTGTATCTAGTCACCAAAAAAAGTCATCATTTTTAGCATTAACATGTATAGTTAAGGACCCAAGGCCATCTGTGCTCATTCGTTGACATTCCGAAAGCCCAGAGTCAATGTTTAATACCCGAACGGTCACATTGGGACCAGGTCTAAAGTACTAAACAGATGAAGCCCAAGATACCGGTTGCCCTAGTTTCAGAGCAGCCACATTTGGTTTATAAATCATTTTCAGAGAAGCCTGCTAGTTTCCACCGGCTAAAGAGAGACCCCAGGCATGTGGCGATACTGCAGATAGTGCCACAGCTAAAACAAAAAAGAGCTCAATTCAAACCTGGGCTGCTGTCACGGCAAAATACACTTAGCTCTCTGCTTTCCCCTTCCGTTGGTACTCTGTATTGAAAAGAGGAGTTCGTAAGTGTTAAAGACTTTACAACTCTAACCTTTCATTTTTAACATATAGTCAAGAAGAAGAGACTCAGCACTGCCTTCCTTAAGAGTTTCTAGAGTGGATAAAATGAGGTTTACACAAAATCTATCCTACTGTGTACTCTCTGGCAAAGTAAGTTACAAATGGCTTTCAGAGTGTGTGTGTGTAAATATATATATATATATACACACATATATATTGTGCTCGCTTCGGCAGCACAATATATATATATATATATATACACACACACCTCATATGTAATTTTCTAGGTCTTCCCTGCTGGCTCAGATGGTAAAGAATCTGTCTGAAATGCAGGAGACGCAGATTCCATCCCTGGGTTGGGAAGACCCCCTGGAGAAGGGAATGGCTACTCACTCCATTGCCGGGAGAATTCCATAGACAGAGGAACCTGACAGGTTAAACTGTTCTCAAACCTTATGCAAACATTCATCTCTCCCAAGGTTTCACCTGGCCTCTGTCTGTGTTTTAAGGGTGGGTACCATAGGGCTTTACATGTTTTTCAAAGGTACTTAAGGAACCACAACTGTGTAAGATAAGGTGTAGGAGACTGACCAGGAGAGATTTGGGGTACTTCAAGTTTCATATATTAAGGTTTATGTAATCCATATCATTTTATAAGAGGATTTCATGAGAAGGAAGGGAGGGAGGGAGGAAGGAAGAAAAGAAATCTAACAGACACTATTCTAGGCAATGAGAGTGTGAATGTTAACAAGAAATTTGAATTTGGAATCGGGAAGCACCAGTACTGAGGTCTTCATGAAAAGAAGCATAAAAAATAAGGTAGAACTTATTGCCAGGAAGAGGGATGAGGGGAAGGGATAGTTAGGGAGTTTGGGATAGACGTGCACATTGCTTATTTAAAATGGATAACCAACAAGGACCTACTGTATAGTATATGAAACTCTTCTCAATATTATGTGGCAACCTGGATGAGAGGAGAATTTGGGGGGGGATGGACACAAATATATGTATGGTTGAGTCCCTTTGCTGTTTGCCTGAAACTGTCATAACATTAATTGGCTATACCCCAAAACAAAATAACTTAAAAAAAAAAAAAAGTCAGAACATAGGATGAAGTTCGTAATACTTAATCTTGTTCCATTAGGTTTTGGTGACCTGTCTGACATCTTAGGAATACAGACACAGAGCTCCGAATGTCTTGGGCTTCCCTGCTGGCTCAGATGGTAAACAATCTGCCTATAATCCTGGAGACCCAGGTTTGATCCCTGGGTCAGGAAGATCCCCTGGAAAAGGGAATGGCTACCCACTCCAGTATTCCTGCCTGGAAAATTCCATGAACAGAGGAGCCTGGTGGGCTACAGTCCATGGGGTCCCAAAGAGTTGGACATGACTGAGCGACTAACACTTTCACTTTTTCTTTTTTCTGAATGTCTCATAGGAAAGAGCTTTTCCTCTCAGACAACAGGCTTTTCTTTACCACAGGAGAATCTATGAAGTACTTCAAAGACTGTCCAGTTGTTTAGATGCCTCCAGGGCCTGGGAACCTGCAAAAGTTACATCTTTGCTCACACAAGTATCACTCACACCTTTGTTTCTGGCACAAAATATGCTTATAGAAGCTCTAAAAAAATGTTCTTTTTTTCCTAAAATATTCCACAAGGAGTTAGCAGTGAGAGGAGTCACCTAAAACAGTGGTTCTCAGTCGTGGGCAATTCTGCATCTCCCACCTGCCAGGGGACATTTAACAATGTCTGGAGACTAATATTTTGAGAAGAGATTATTTTAATATCTAAAGTATTTAGAAAATCTGTCAAATATATTCTCTGCTTGTTTTTTGTGCATAGTAATGCAATTGACTTTTGCATATTAATTTTGTATCTATGTCACCATGAAGGCTTTTGTAAATTGCAATGTCTATCCACTACTTTTTTCACAGTTTGAAAGCAATGCAATTTCTATTTCATCCTTTTCAGACTTTATGCCAATTAATTCCTTTTCTTTTGCTACTGTGCTTTCTAGGTTAATGTTATCATAAAGTATAACTTTTTTTTTTACAAGTTTTTGATGAGACTAAGGGAGAGGGTATATATACCATTTATAAAAGTAAGAAAATGACTCTCCTTTTTTGTTTCATTTTATCATATTGTATGTTGAACTCTATGACATTTTGTCTATGCATTTGATTTTTTTCCCTTTAATCTGCAAATGTAATAAATTGTACTATTATTGTTGCTGTTTAGTGGCTAAGTCCTGTCCTACTCTTTGGGACCCCATGGACTAGAGCCCTGCCAGGCTCCCCTGTCCCTCGGGCTTCCTAGACAAGAATACTAGAGTGGATTGCCACTTCCTTCCCCAGGGGCTCTTCCCAATCCAGAGATCAAGCCTGTGTCTCCTGCGTTGGCAGGTAGATTCTTTACCTCTGAGCCACCGAGGCAGCCCAAATTGTACTGTATTAATTTCTAATTAGCCAAACATATAATAGTTCAAACAAAATAGAAGTTCCAGTCAGTGCTGATAATTAGCTTATAAGACCTTCTTCTCTCCTCCACAGAACCATTTAGGGGCAATTGGATAGTGACCCTTTCATCTTCAGTATATGGCTTCTGAGGTCATTCTGGTGCCAGGAATCATGACTGCAAACCACAGGAAGACAGAAGGAACTTGGAGAAGTATATGTGGGGCTGGACAAGGTGGGTATAGGCCAGACTTGGAATTTGCACTTAGCAGCTCCTCTCACATTCTCTCAGATAAAACTCAGCCACATAGGATATAATATTTAGTTTAGTATTCAAAGATATAAGCATAAGATCGGTGAGAAACCACCCAGCTATATGAGCTAGATCATTGATTTTCTTATAGTCAACCAATCTTTTATTGATAAATGGACTTAACTAGATGTATTATGTTTTAAATTCTAAACTTGATCCAATTAGCTAATAAGTTTATAGAATTTTTGCACCTTTTTTACAAGACAGAGATTCATCAAAAATGTCCTGAACTCAAGACTTTTCAATCATTGTCTCATGTGGTCAATATTCAATTTTCTTTCTTCATATATTTACTCTGATCCTCTTCAGTTTTCATGTTTCAATTTGGAATCTTTCTTTTCTGAAGAAATTGAGTTAGAAATATAATGCAGGGTTACCGGACATGATGTTTTTGAATATCTTTCTTTGTTTTTCCAAAAATGTTTACACTCGTATAGAACCCTAGGCTAGTGTTAAGTATTCATTCCATTTTCTTTTGCCTTCAGTCGCTTAAGTTGAAATGTCAGCTATCAGTATAAATATTCTCCCCTCTGAAGGTAATGTTTTTTTTCCTTTTATGCTTTTAAGATGTCTTGATTTGTGTTTGGTTTTCAGCAAACACTGGTTTGAAACCCAGTTATCAAAAATATGCACACTTAAGATTATTATGTCTTCTTGACTCATGAAAAGGTATATTACTGAGCATAAAGATGAGTATCTCATAGTAAATACTACTTTGTCTTCTATTAACATAGTGACTTCAGATTTTCTTTGATTTCTTTTTGAGTACTATATCTTTCTTCATCCTTTTAATCTTTCTTTTAGTAGCTTTACTGAGATGTAATTGACACAAAATAAAAAGTCTTATTGTATTATTACCTTTTATTTAAAGTTTGTTTCCTACAACCATTATGCAATTAATTCTTGCTTTTTAAAAAAAATCCAATCTAAAGCTCTCTGCTCTTTATTTTACTCTGATAGAGTCAATCCCAGTGACACATATAGGCGGCCCAAGTGGTTTTTCAGGCTGTATATCAGGAGACACACTGCCATACGCACTGCAAGGCAGTGAAGACAGTTAAAAAAGACAGATTCCTGAAGTTCTACATGCAGGGAACAGGCTTTTGAAATGACTCAGCTTAAATCATGTCCTTCCTTTCTCATGAAAGGATGACTC
Organism: Odocoileus virginianus; assembly: GCF_023699985.2. NCBI lineage: Eukaryota > Metazoa > Chordata > Mammalia > Artiodactyla > Cervidae > Odocoileus > Odocoileus virginianus. The sequence goes on along the minus strand of NC_069682.1, from coordinate 11,805,463 downwards.
CCAAGTGGGAGTCTCGGGGGCCAGAAGACAGAACCTCAGACCTCAGAACACTATTCCCAAGCCTTGAAATCTAATGCGGTTTGGATCTAATATGGCTTTCCCCACTGGATTTCAAAATTGCTTTGGACTAGTGACTTCTTTTTTCCTTTAATTCTCTCCCTTTTTGAATGGGGATAGCTATAAAAAGACTGAAGAAAGAAACTAGATTTTGATAATTATTTGCCATGCTATGTGTTTCTTTGTATATCTGTATGTTTAGCTTTCCTGTCATGTCCAACTTTTTTATGACCCCATGGACTATAGCCCACCAGGCTCCCAACTATGGGAAATTCCAGCAAGCATACTGGACTGGGTTGCCATTTTCTTCTCCAGGAGATCTTCCCAACCCAGGAATCGAACCCATGTCTCCTGCATTTCAGGCAGATTCTTTACCACTGGGCTACCCATTTCTTTGTTTACCTCCATGTTATTACCTATTTTTCTTCTGCCTGAAGAACTTACTTAATATTTCTTAAAGCTATTTAGCATCTATTAAAGTTAAAGCTGCTAAGGTCAAAGCCTCTCAACTGAATTTTTCTGAAAATATTTTCATTGCATCTATACATATTATTAATTAAATATGAATTCATTATAATTATTTTAAAATGATTTTATAAGTGTTGGCTGATTGTTTCGTTCATCTCAGCATTTCAGGAGTTATTCTATTGCTTTCTTGCTAATGGATTTCAGACTAGAAAGCTACAGTCATTTATACCTGTATCTCTCTGTTCATAATGTGTCCAAGTGATAATTTAAACTTCATTTTCTTTCCAAGATATTGAATACCCACACTCTTTCCAATTTCCCATGTTCGTTGTGCATATGATAGACTGTTGTATATGTCAGTGCTGTGTTATGTCTTATTTTTATTCCTTATATCATTAGTATTGTTTTAAGAAGTCAATATTATTTTCTAGATTTACCTGTATGTTTCTCAATTTATTTGCTACTGGCTGTCTTGCCTTGAAACATCCCGTGAATTGAGGGAACATGGGAAAGAATGCAGGTGATGCATCACCATTCTGGCCTCGATTCACACGATGTTGCAAGGCAAGACAGCAAGTAGCCCAGTAAGTGTGTCTGCTCAACTACTCAGGACATCTCAGACTGGATAGAGGGGAAAATTGCCTCAGAACAGTACTTTGAAGGGGAAGAAGCATAACTGTACACATTGCTCCTATTTCTGGTATCCAATTGGTAAAGTTTGCCCTACTTGCAGTATAAATCACTCAGCCCCTTTGACAAGAAGCTCAAAAAAGCCAAATTACCAATCCTGCTACAGTGTAGTAGTTGATACAGGTCAAAAGCTGCAGTTCAATTCAGTCGCTCAGTGGTGTCCAATTCTTTGCGACCTCGTGGACTGCAGCAAGCCAGGCTTCCCTGTCCATCACCAGCTCCCAGAGCCTAGTCAAACTCATGTCCATCACATTGGTGATGCCATCCAATCATCTCATCCTCTGTCACCCCCTTCTCCTCCCACCTTCAGTCTTTCCCAGCATCAGGGTCTTTTCCAATTAGTTGGTTCTTTGAATCAAATGGCCAAAGTATTGGAGTTTCAGAATCAGTCTTTCCAATGAATATTCAGGACTGATTGCCTTTAGGATGGACTGGTTGGATCTCCTTGCTGTCCAAGGGACTCTCAAGAGTCTTCTCCAACATCACAGTTCAAAAACGTCAATTCTTCTGCGCTCAGCTTTCTTTATAGTCCAACTCTCACATCCATACATGACTACTGGAAAAATCAAAGCTTTGCCTAAGACAGACCTTTGTTGGTAAATATTGTCTCTGCTTTTTAATATGCTGTCTAGGTTGGTCATAACTTTTCTCCTAAGGAGCAAGCATCTTTTAATTTCATGGCTGCAGTCACCATCTCCAGTGACTTTGGAGCCCAAAAAATAGTCTATCACTGTTTCTACTGTTTCCCCATCTATTTGCCATGAAATGATGAGACCAGATGCCATGATCTTAGTTTTCTCAATGTTGAGTTTTACACCAACTTTTTCACTTTCCTCTTTCACTTTCATTAAGAGGCTTTTTAGTTCCTCTTCACTTTCTGCCATAAGGGTGGTGTCATCTGCATATCTGAGGTTATTGATATTTCTCCTGGCAATCTTGATTCTAGCTTGTGCTTCATCCAGCCTGGCATTTTGCATGATGTACTCTGCATATAAGTTAAATAAGCAGGGTAACAATATACAGTCTTGACATACTCTTTTCCTAATTTGGAACCAGTCTGTTGTTTCATGTCCAGTTCTAACTTGTTTCTTGAACTGCATACAGATTTCTCAAGAGGCAGGTCAGGTGATCTGGTATTCCCATCCCTGAATTTTCCATAGTTTGTTGTGATCCACACAGACAAAGGCTTTGGCGTAGTCAATAAAGCAAAAGTAGATGTTTTTCTGGAACTCTCTTGTTTTTTTGATGATCCAGCAGATGTTGGCAATTTGATTGCTGGTTTTTCTGCCTTTTCTAAATCCAAATTGAACATCTGGAAGTTTACGGCCTGTGGCCTCTGGCCACTGTGGCCACTGCTCTGTTTTCCAGATTTTCTGGCATATTGAGTACAGCACTTTCACAGCATCATCTTTCAGGATTTGAAATAGCTCAACTGCAATTCCATCACCTCCACTAGCTTTTTTCATAGCGATGCTTCCTAAGGCCCACTTGACATCACATTCCAGGATGTCTGGCTCTCGTTGAGTGATCACACCATCATGGTTATCTGAGTCATGAAGATCTTCTTTGTACAGCTCTTCTGTGTACTCTTGCCACCTCTTCTTAAAATCTTCTGCTTCTGTTAGGTCCATACCATTTCTGTCCTTTATTGTGTTCATCTTTGCATGAAATGGTCCCTTAGTATCTTTAATTTTCTTGAAGAGATATCTAGTCTTTCCCATTCTATTATTTTCCTCTATTCTTTGCATTGATCTCTGAGGAAGGTTTTCTTATCTCTCCTTGCTATTCTTTGGAACCGTGCATTCAAATAGGTATATATTTCCTTTTCTTCTTTGCTTTTCGCTTCCCTACTTTTCACAGCTATTTGTAAGGCCTCCTCAGACAACCATTTTGCCTTTTTGCATTTCTTTTTCTTGGGGATGGTCTTGATTCCTGTCTCCTGTACGATGTCATGAACCTTCACCCATAGTTCTTCAGGTACTCTATCAGATCTAATTCCTTGAATCTATTTGTCACTTCCACTGTATAATCATAAGGGATTTGATTTAGGTCTTACCTGAGTGGTCTAATGGTTTTCCCTACTTTCTTCAATTTAAGTCTTAATTTGGCAATAAGGAGTTCATGATCGGGGGAGGAGCCAAGATGGCGGAGGAATAGGACGGGGAGACCACTTTCTCCCCTACAAATTCATCGAAAGAACATTTGAATGCTGAGCAAATTTCACAAAACAACTTCTGATCACTAGCAGAGGACATCAGGTGCCCAGAAAAGCAGCCCATTGTCTTCGAAGGGAGGTAGGACAAAATATAAAAGATAAAAAGGGAGAAAAAAGAGCTACTGACGGAGACTCGTCCTTGGAAGGGAGTCTTAATAGAGGAAGTTTCCAATCACCAGGAAACCCTCGCACTGGCGGGACTGGGGGAAGTTTTCGGCAACCTAACTGGGAGGAAAAATTAATAAGGCCTACAGATTATGTGCCTAAAAGCAACTCCCAGCAGAAAAGTACCCCAGACGCCGGCACCTGCCAGCAACAAGCGGGGGCGGAATGGAGAGGAGCGGGTGGTATTGCTTAGGGTAAGGACCGGCCCGAAGACCCTGAGAGCAATCGGAGGGAGCTTTTTTAAACTGTGGGATAGCAAGGGTCAAAATTAACCGGCCCGAACACACTGCCGGCGGTTCGCAAAACAAAGGGACTGAGAAACTCCAGAGAAGAGCCGGCCCATCCCCGCTGGAGGTAGGAGGCAGGGGGGAGGGGAAAAGGGCAAACTCAGCCCCTGAGAAGCCACCCCCTCCCACACTGCAAACAGGCCCCCAGTTCCTATCTAAAGACTTCCTGAGACCCGACTGGCGGTGCGTGCTGGGGCCGCGGAGGGAAAAAGCGCGCCATACCTGGGAAGATTGCGCCCAAGCCTCTGGATGCCTGAGCTGCTCGCTGCGGAGGGAAAAGGCGCGCCACATCCGGGGAGAGTGCGCCCAAGTCTCTGGCTGCCTGAGCCGCTCGCCGCGGAGGGAAAAGGCGCGCCGTACCCAGGGAGAGTACACCCAAGCCTCTGGCTGCCTAGGCTGCTCGACGCGGAGGGAAAAGGCGCGCTGCATCCGGGGAGAGTGCGCCCAAGCCTCTGGCTGCCTGAACCACTCAGGCCGGAAAGGCACAAAACGCAGGCGCAACCGAATCCGCGCATTTGTGGAGTACCCGAAAACTGGAACCGCACTCAACGCAGGGCCCGCTCCATATAGAGCAGCCGGGAGCCTGAGCAGTGTAGACAGCGAAAGCCCTGACATCCGTGAGCGGGGCAAACCCAGTGTGGCCGGAACACGGTGAGTGCTATCCACACAGAGCGGTATCTGTCTGCAGCGCCCTGCCCTCCCCGTAGCAGGACTGAACTGAACTAGCGAACCTAAATAGGAGATCACCTCCGCCCGCCTGTGTTAGGGCGGAAATTAGACACCAAAGAGACGGCAAACAGAAGCCAAATAAACAAAGGGAACCGCTTCAGAAAGGACCAGTGCAACAGATTAAAATCCCTGAAGGTAACACCGACTACACCAGAAGGGGCCTATAGATATCGAGAAGTGTAAGCAGCTGGAAAGAGGAGCTATCTGAAATTGAACTGAACCTACACTGACCACAACAACTCCAGAGAAATTCCTAGATATATATGTATATTTTTTTTTATTAAAAAAAAAATTTTTTTTCTTTCCTTTTTTTTTATTTTTTATTTTTTCTCTTTTATTTTCTTTTAAAATTCCCTATTACTCCCCCATTACTCCTCAACTTTCATTTTCATATATTTTTACGATTTTTTTAATTAGGGAAAAAATTTTTTTTCTTTTTCTTGTTTTTCTCTCCTATTTCCTTTTAAAGTCCTCTAATACTCCTCTATTATTCCTTAATTTTCATTTTCATTTCACTATAACCTTGCCAAAAAAAAAAGAGAGAGAGAGAGAAACCCTATTTTTAAACCGAACTTCATATACATTTCTAAATTTTTTGTGTGTTTTTGTTTTTGTTTTTAAATATTGTATTTCTTTTTTTTTTTCCATTTATCTTTATTAGATGGAGGCTAATTACTTTACAACATTGCAGTGGTTTTTGTCATACATTGGAATGAATTAGCCATGGATTTACATCTATTCCCCATCCCGGTCCCCCCTCCCACCTCCCTCTCCGCCCGATCCCTCTGGGTCTTCCCAGTGCACCAGGCCCGAGCACTTGTCTCATGCATCCAACCTGGGCTGGTGATCTGTTTCACCCTAGATAATATACATGTTTCGATGCTGTTCTCTTGAAACATCCCACCCTCACCTTCTCCCAGAGTCCACAAGTCTGTTCTATACATCTGAGTCTCTTTTTCTGTTTTGCATATAGGGTTATCATTACCATCTTTCTAAATTCCATATATATGTGTTAGTATACTGTAATGGTCTTTATCTTTCTGGCTTACTTCGCTCTGTATAATGGGCTCCAGTTTCATCCATCTCATTAAAACTGATTCAAATGAATTCTTTTTAATGGCTGAGGAATATTCCATGGTGTATATGTACCACAGCTTCCTCATCCATTCGTCTGCTGATGGGCATCTAGGTTGCTTCCATGCCCTGCCTATTATAAACAGTGCTGCGATGAACATTGGGGTGCACGTGTCTCTTTCAGATCTGGTTTCCTCGGTGTGTATGCCCAGAAGTGGGATTGCTGGGTCATATGGCAGTTCTATTTCCAGCTTTTTAAGAAATCTCCACACTGTTTTCCATAGTGGCTGTACTAATTTGCATTCCCAGCAACAGTGTAAGAGGGTTCCATTTTCTCCACACCCTCTCCAGCATTTATTGCTTGTAGACGTTTGGATAGCAGCCATCCTGACTGGCGTGTAATGGTACCTCATTGTGGTTTTGAGTTGCATTTCTCTGATAATGAGTGATGTTGAGAGAAACTATAAAACTCCTAGAGGAGAACATAGGCAAAATACTCTCCGACATAAATCACAGCAGGATCCTCTATGACCCACATCCCAGAATTTTAGAAACAAAAGCAAAAATAAATGAATGGGACCTAAATGAAACTTAAAAACTTTTGCACAACAAAGGAAACTATAAGCAAGGTGAAAAGACAGCCCTCAGATTGGGAGAAAATAATAGCAAACGAAGCAACAGACAAAGGATTAATCTCAAAAATATACAAGCAATTCCTCCAGCTCAACTCCAGAAAAATAAATGACCCAATCAAAAAATGGGCCAAAGAACTAAACAGACATTTCTCCAAGGAAGACATACAGATGGCAAAAAAACACATGAAAAGATGCTTAAACATTGTATTTCGAAGAGTCTAACCTCTACACTAGATTTTTAATCTTTGGTTTTCAGTATGTGATATAAATTTTGGACATTTAAGAATCCAATATTCAGTTCCCATTTCTATTCAGGAGTGTGGTGATTACTCTCCCACTTTTGACTCTCTGTTTTCTACCTCAGAACACCTCTATTTCCTCCTTTCCCCTTCTCTTCCCAATCCAATTCTGTGAATCTTTGTGGGCGTCTGGGCTACGGAGAACACTTTGGGAACAGATAACTACGTAGATCTGTCTCTCTCCTCTTGAGTCCCCTTTTTCTCCTCCTGCTCACCTCTATCTCCTTCCTCCCTCTCCTATTCTTCATGTAACTCTGTGAACCTCTCTGGTTGTCTCTCACGGTGGAGAATCTTTTCACCATTAACCTAGAAGTTTTATTATCAGTGCTGTATAGTTGGAGAAGTCTTGAGACTATTGGAAGAATAAAACTGAAATCCAGAGGCAGGAGACTTAAGCCCAAAACCTGAGAAAACCAGAAAACTCCTGACTACACAGAACATTAAGGAATAAGAGACCATCCAAAAGCCTCCATACCTACACCAAAACCAACCACCACCCAAGAGCCAATAAGCTCCAGTACAAGACATACCACGCAAATTCTTTAGCAACGCAGGAACATAGACCTGAGTGTCAACATACAGGCTGTCCAAAGTCACACCTAACACATAGACCCATCGCAAAACTCATTACTGGGCACTCCATTGCACTCCAGAGAGAAGAAATCCATTTCCACGCACCAGAACACTGACACAAGCTTCCCTAACCAGGAAACCTTGACAAACCAATCGTCCAACCCCACCCACTGGGTGAAACCTTCACAATAAAAAGGAACCACAGACAACCAGAATACAGAAAGCCCACTCCAGACACAGCAATCTAAACAAGATGAAAAGGCAGAGAAATACCCAACAGGTAAAGGAACATGAAAAAAGCCCACCAAGTCAAACAAAAGAGGAGGAAATAGGGAATCTACCTGAAAAAGAATTTAGAATAGTGATAATAAAAATGATCCAAAATCTTGAAAACAAAATGGAGTTACAAATAAATAGCCTAGAGACAAAGATTGAGAAGATGCAAGAAATGTTTAACAAGGACTTAGAAGAAATTTTAAAAAGTCAATTAAAAATTAATAATGAAATAAATGAGATCAAAAACACTCTGGAGAGAACCATGAGTAGAATAACAGAGACAGAAGATAGGATAAGTGAGTTAGAAGATAAAATGGTGGAAATAAATGAAGCAGAGAGGAAAAAAGAAGAAAGAATCAAAAGAAATGAGGACAACCTCAGGGACCTCTGGGACAATGTGAAATGCCCCAACATTCGAATCATAGGAGTCCCAGAAGAAGACAAAAAGAAAGGCCATGAGAAGTTACTCAAGGAGATAATAGCTGAAAACTTCCCTAAAATGGGGAAGGAAATAGCCACCCAAGTCCAAGAAACTCAGAGAGTCCCAAACAGGATAAATCCAAGGCAAAACACCCCAAGACACATATTAATCAAATTAACAAAGATCAAACACAAAGAACAAATATTAAAAGCAGCAAGGGAGAAACAACGAATAACACATAAAGGGAGTACCATAAGGATAACAGCTGATCTATCAATAGAAACCCTTCAGGCCAGAAGGGAATGGCAGGACATACTTAAAGTAATGAAAGAGGATAACCTACAACCTAGATTACTCTACCCAGCAAGGATCTCATTCAGATATGAAGGAGAACTCAAAAGCTTTACAGACAAGCAAAAGCTGAGAGAATTCAGCACCACCAAACCAGCTCTTCAACAAATACTATAGGATCTTCTCTAGACAGGAAACACAGAAAGGTGGTATAAACGTGAACCCCAAACAACAAAATAAATGGCAACGGGACCATACCTATCAATAATTACCTTAAATGTAAATGGGTTGAATGCCCCAACCAAAAGACAAAGGCTGGCTGAATGGATACAAAAGAAAGACCCCTATATATGCTGTCTACAAGAGACCCACCTCAAAACAAGGGACACATACAGACTGAAAGTGAAGGGCTGGAAAAAAATATTCCACGCAAACGGAGACCAAAAGAAAGCAGGAGTCGCAATACTCATATCAGATAAAATAGACTTTCAAATAAAGGCTGTGAAAAGAGACAAAGATGGACACTACATAATGATCAAAGGATCAATCCAAGAAGAAGATATAACAATTATAAATATATATATGCACCCAACATAGGAGCACCGCAATATGTAAGACAAACGCTAATGAGTATGAAAGAGGAAATTAATAGTAACGCAATAATAGTAGGAGACTTTAATACCCCACTCACAACTATGGATAGATCAGCTAAACAGAAAATGAATAAGGAAACACAAACTTTAAAGGACACAATGGACCAGCTAGACCTAATTGACATCTATAGGACGTTTCACCCCAAAACAATCAACTTCACCTTTTCTCAAGTGCACACGGAACCTTGTCCAGAATAGATCACATCCTGGGCCATAAATCTAGTCTTGGTAAATTCAAAAAAATTGAAATCATTCCAGTCATCTTTTCTGACCACAGTGCAGTAAGATTAGATCTCAATTACAGGAAAAAAATTATTAAAAATTCAAACATATGGAGGCTAAACAACACACTTCTGAATAACCAACAAATCATAGAAGAAATCAAAAAAGAAATCAAAATATGCATAGAAGTGAATGAAAGTGAAAACACAACAACCTGAAACCTATGGGACACTGTAAAAGCAGTGCTAAGGGGGAGATTCATAGCATTACAGGCCTACCTCAAGAAACAAGAAAAAAGTCAAATAACCTAACTCTACACCTAAAGCAACTAGAGAAGGAAGAAATGAAGAACCCCAGGGTTAGTAGAAGGAAAGAAATCTTAAAAATTAGGGCAGAAATAAATGCAAAAGAAACTAAAGAGACCATAGCAAAAATCAACAAAGCTAAAAGCTGGTTTTTTGAAAAAATAAGCAAAATTGACAAACCATTAGTAAGACTCATTAAGAAACAAAGGGAGAAGAACCAAATTAACAAAATTAGAAACGAAAATGGAGAGATCACAACAGACAACACTGAAATACAAAGGATCATAAGAGACTACTACCAGCAACTCTATGCCAATAAAATGGACAACTTGGAAGAAATGGACAAGTTCTTAGAGAAGTATAACTTTCCAAAACTGAACCAGGAAGAAATAGAAGATCTTAACAAACCCATCACAAGCAAGGAAATCGAAACTGTAATCAGAAATCTTCCAGCAAACAAAAGCCCAGGACCAGATGGCTTCACAGCTGAATTCTACCAAAAATTTAGAGAAGAGCTAACACCTATCTTACTCAAACTCTTCCAGAAAATTGCAGAAGAAGGTAAACTTCCAAACTCATTCTATGAGGCCACCATCACCCTAATTCCAAAACCAGACAAAGATGCCACAAAAAAAGAAAACTACAGGCCAATATCAGTGATGAACATAGATGCAAGAATCCTTAACAAAATTCTAGCAAACAGAACCCAAGAACATATTAAAAAAATCATACACCATGACCAAGTGGGCTTTATCCCAGGAATGCAAGGATTCTTTAATATCCGCAAATCAATCAATGTAATATACCACATTAACAAATTGAAAGATAAAAACCATATGATTATCTCAATAGATGCAGAAAAAGCCTTTGACAAAATTCAACATCCATTTATGATTAAAACTCTCCAGAAAGCAGGAATAGGAGGAACATACGTCAACATAATAAAAGCTATATATGACAAGCCCACAGCAAGCGTCACCCTCAATGGTGAAAAATTGAAAGCATTTCCCCTGAAATCAGGAACAAGACAAGGGTGCCCACTCTCACCACTACTATTCAACATAGTTTTGGAAGTGTTGGCCACAGCAATCAGGGCAGAAAAAGAAGTAAAAGGAATCCAGATAGGAAAAGAAGAGGTGAAACTCTCTCTGTTTGCAGATGACATGATCCTCTACATAGAAAACCCTAAAGACTCTACCAGAAAATTACTAGAGCTAATCAACAAATACAGTCAAGTTGCAGGATATAAAATTAACACACAGAAATCTCTTGCATTCCTATACACTAACAATGAGAAAACAGAAAGAGAAATTAAGGAAACAATACCATTCACCATTGCAACAAAAAGAATAAAATACTTAGGAGTATATCTACCTAAAGAAACAAAAGACCTATACATAGAAAACTATAAAACACTGATGAAAGAAATCAAAGAGGACACAAACAGATGGAGAAATATACCGTGTTCATGGATTGGAAGAATCAATATTGTCAAAATGGCTATACTACCCAAAGCAATATATAGATTCAATGCAATCCCTATCAAGCTACCAATGGTATTTTTCACAGAACTAGAACAAATAATTTCACAGTTTGTATGGAAATACAAAAAACCTCGAATAGCCAAAGTAACCTTGAGAAAGAAGAATGTAACTGGAGGAATCAACCTGCCTGACTTCAGACTCTACTACAAAGCCACAGTCATCAAGACAGTATGGTACTGGCACAAAGACAGAAATATAGATCAATGGAACAGAATAGAAAGCCCAGAGATAAATCCACGAACCTATGCTCACCTTATTTCCAACAAAGGAGGCAAGGATACACAATGGAAAAAAGACAACCTCTTTAACAAGTGCTGGGAAAACTGGTCAACCACCTGTAAAAGAATGAAACTAGAACACTTTCTAACACTATACACATAAATAAACTCAAAATGGATTAAAGATCTAAATGTAAGACCAGAAACTATAAAACTCCTAGAGGAGAACATAGGCAAAACACTCTCTGACATAAATCACAGCAGGATCCTCTATAACCCACATCCCAGAATTTTAGAAACAAAAGCAAAAATAAATGAATGGGACCTAATGAAACTTAAAAGCTTTTGCACAACAAAGGAAACTATAAGCAAGGTGAGAAGACAGCCCTCAGATTGGGAGAAAATAATAGTAAATGAAGCAACAGACAAAGGATTAATCTCAAAAATATACAAGCAATTCCTCCAGCTCAACTCCAGAAAAATAAATGACCCAATCAAAAATGGGCCAAAGAACTAAACAGACATTTCTCCAAGGAAGACATACAGATGGCAAAAAAAAAAAAACAAACACATGAAAAGATGCTCAACATCACTCATTATCAGAGAAATGCAAATCAAAACCACAATGAGGTACCATTATACACCAGTCAGGATGGCTGCTATCCAAAAGTCTACAAGCAATAAATGCTGGAGAGGGTGTGGAGAAAAGGGAACCCTCTTACACTGTTGCTGGGAATGCAAATTAGTACAGCCACTATGGAAAACAGTGTGGAGATTTCTTAAAAAGCTGGAAATAGAACTGCCATATGACCCAGCAATCCCACTTCTGGGCATACACACCGAGGAAACCAGATCTGAAAGAGACACGTGCACCCCAATATTCATCGCAGCACTGTTTATAATAGGCAGGGCATGGAAGCAACCTAGATGCCCATCAGCAGACGAATGGATGAGGAAGCTGTGGTACACATACACCATGGAATATTCCTCAGCCATTAAAAAGAATTCATTTGAATCAGTTCTAATGAGATGGATGAAACTGGAGCCCATTATACAGAGCAAAGTAAGCCAGAAAGATAAAGACCATTACAGTATACTAACACATATATATGGAATTTAGAAAGATGGTAATGATAACCCTATATGCAAAACAGAAAAAGAGACTCAGATGTATAGAACAGACTTGTGGACTCTGGGAGAAGGCGAGGGTGGGATGTTTCAAGAGAACAGCATCGAAACATGTATATTATCTAGGGTGAAACAGATCACCAGCCTAGGTTGGATGCATGAGACAAGTGCTCAGGCCTGGTGCACTGGGAAGACCCAGAGGGATCGGGCGGAGAGGGAGGTGGGAGGGGGGACCGGGATGGGGAATAGATGTAAATCCATGGCTAATTCATTTCAATGTATGACAAAAACCACTGCAATGTTGTAAAGTAATTAGCCTCCAACTAATAAAAATAAATGGAAAATAAATAAATAAATAAATAAATAAAAGGAGTTCATGATCTGAGCCACAGTCAGCTCCCAGTCTTGTTTTTGCTGATTGTATAGAGCTTCTACATCTTCGACTGCAAAGAATATAAACAATCTGATTTCGGTATTGACCATCTGGTGATGTCCATGTGTAGAGTCATCTTTTGTGTTGTTGGAAGAAGGTGTTTGCCAGTCCTTTCTCTTGGCAAAACTCAGTTAGCCTTTGACCTGCTTCGTTTTGTACTCCAAGGCCAAATTTGCCTGTTATTCCAGGTATCTCTTGACTTCCTGTTTTGCATTCCAGTCCCATATAATGAAGAGAACATCATTTTTGGGTGTTTTTTCTAGAAGGTCCTGTAGGTCTTCATGGAACCCTTCAACTTCAGCTTCTGCAGCATTACTGGTTGGGGCATAGACTCGGATTACCGTGATGTTGAATGGTTTGCCTTGGAAACGAACAGAGATCATTCTGTCGTTTTTGAGATTGTATCCAAGTACTGCATTTTGGACTCTTTTGTTGATCATGATAGCTACTCCATTTCTTCTAAGGGATACTTGCCCACAGTGTAGTAGTTCATACACGTCAAAAGCTGCAGCAACAGCCAGAAGTTTCGAGATTGCTCTGGCTGTGCAGTATCAGCCAAAAGTGAGCAGCTAGTATTTCCAACGAGTAACTGTCTGCCCGGGCAACAGACCTACTTCAGTCCACACAGCGTCTGTGAGCTGTGCCAGTGGTTGAAGTAGAGGCAAGGGCTAGGCATCAAGGAGGCAGACAAGGCTGATAGGGTCCAGGGAAACACATTAAGATGTTCCTGACACACTGGGGCTCTTTGATACGTGGTACAATTCTGGAAAGTTCTCAACCGTTACTGCTCCAAATGTTCCCCCTGCCAAGTTTTCTTGTTCTCTCACTCGCTTTCCGTCTCGTCCCCTTCTAGGACACCAACTGAATTTGTGTCAGCATATCGCTTTCAGATTTTCCACCTTTTCTCAGTGTTGCCTTCTACACAATTTCCTCAGCTCTAACTCCCTCTATCTGGTAAAATCATTTTCTGTCAAGTATTTGTATTCAGTTTTTTATACCAAGTATTGCATTTTTAGTCCTTGAAGTTATATTTAGATCTCCATAAAATCTTCTTCATCATTTTTCATATACCCAAATCTTTACTATTGCTAATTGGCACCAAGAGTGTGAATCCTTTTTGAATTCTTTTATTATATTATGTATGTTTAGTATATAAGACCACAGTGCTGGGAAAGATTGAAAGCGAAAGGGGAAGGGGGCAGCAGAAGATAAGATGTTTAGATAGCATCACCAACTCAATGGACATAAATTGGAGCAAACTCCAGGAGATAGGGAAGGACAGGGAAACGTGCTGCAGTCCATGGGGTGGCAGAGAGCTGGACAGGACTTAGCCACTGAACAACAGCAACAGCAAAATCCTTAGTTTATATTGTGGAAGCATGAACTTCTCCTTATTACACTTTCTGGCATATTTGAGTATGTAATTTTTCTCACTGTTTTGCTGTTGTCTCTCACAGTTCCTTGTTTTGTTTTTGGATTTTTAACACTTTTAAATAATTTTTATAAATACAGCTCATGCTTCTTGGAATTGATCTGTGAAGTCCTTTGAGGACTGACATGAAGTTATATTCTTCTGAAAAGAAGATTTGTACTTATTTCCTCAAGGAACCTGGGACAGTGTAAGCCCAGGATCATTTAAGATGTGTTTTATTTTGTTGAACCAACTGACTAGTATGCATTTCTGTTGCATGCTGTGGTATGAGTGATGGCTGTAGCGATGAATTCTGAAGGAAGCTTTTTGTTGTTGTTCCTAGTCCAAGGTTGGATACATCACTTTTAATTTCAGACCCCTGGTGGGAGGAGTGTTAAATTTACATATAATTCATTAAATTGAGAGTATGTACTTTGAGTGCCAATTTTAGGAGCGCTCATTTTAAGTTTTCTCCATCGAAAGGGACCTGGGTTTTGTCTGACAGCCCTCAAACCCATAAACAACTGTGAAAACTAAAGTTTAAGTTCACATATGCACTCAAAGCAAGTGCCATCTTCCATGTTCATCTTTTGACTGGAGTGTCCTACACTTCCTTGACAGATTATTGAGGCACTTAAAAACATTCTTTTAATATTTCTTCAGCATGTTTACTTGTTTTCAGTCAGAAAGCAAGCAAGTCAGGGCTCCTAAGATGCTTCATCCCAGATATTGGAAATTGATGCCTCTTTTACAGTATATTCCACAGAAGACAACGGCAACCCACTCCAGTACTCTTGCCTGGAAAATCCCATGGACGGAGGAGCCTGGTAGACTGCAGTCCATGGGGTCGCTAAGAGTTGGTCATGACTAAGCGACTTCACTTTCACTTTTCACTTTCACGCATTAGAGAAGGAAATGGCAACCCACTCCAGTGTTCTCGCCTGGAGAATCCCAGGGACGGCGGAGCCTGGTGGGCTGCCGTCTATGGGGTCGCACAGAGTCGGACATGACTGAAGCGACTTAGCAGCAGCAGCAGCAGTTACAGTATATTCGTTGTCATAGATGCAACAAACTACTCAATAAATACTATGCTACCATTCATGTTTTGGTGAGTTTATTCCATTTTAAGTGTTGGAATAAGGATATCCTTCACATTCTACAAGAGACACTTCTAGTCCAATGTTTCTACCACTTGGGTCATTATGATACTTAAAATTTTCTTTTTTCTTAACTCAAGATGTAACAACTGAGTTTGAAAAGGGCAAGTTATGTTTTAAAGGTTAATAAAAAGAGCACATCGGAAAAAGCCAAAGCAGTAAAATGGAAAAGTCCAGTCAGCCTCCAGACACTCATTGCCACCCAATGAGAAACAATTGTTCACTTGCAAAGGACATCTTCTCAACTTACATAATGAGTTCTCATGAATGAACTACCACAACCTAATTTTGCAATGGCCAATTGATTCCTGCATTGCATCCAGGTGAGTCATCTCTCATAAGGTAGGAAAAAGATTTGAAATTAAAGCACCATGGCCAACAACAGCTCAAAATGGATTTAACGGCAAGAATCTATCTATCCTAGAGATTCTGGCTCAGTGTCTTTAAAGGAAATGAAGATTTACTTTCTGTCACTGTCTCCATCCCTCTGAAAGCTAACAACTTATGTGAGATGGCACTCCATAAGCAATGCTTAACAAGAAGATATTGCTATATTACCCAAATATAACCTATGAAGTCCGAATGAGCTCTCTTTTTTGTGTGTAACACCTTTATGAAAATGTGAATCCTCTGAAAGATAATATGTAAAACATCATTTTACTAATTTTACTGTCATGTCATTTCTAATGTAACTTAAGTATAAAATTTACTGTATCTCATTGAGTATTCTAGTTTCCCAGATTCATCAGGTTGTTTGTTATAATGTACACACCTTTAGAAACAAATTTCATGTACATAATAAAAAATCATCTCACACAAAAAAAATAAAAAACATAAGAATCAAGTATTTCCCATGAAACATTAATGCTAGTATTTTGGTTGTTGCTGGCTAGAGTGTAAATTCTACATGAAGCTCATTTTGCCTGCTAAATTCGTACCTCCGGGAAAACTATTGCAAACCCTTCAGAATATTGCCTCACTTTTGTCATGTTTATGACTGAATGTTTTTATTGGGTGCTCACAGAATACTAGATATTTGGATCTGATTTTTAAATTTCAGATGGCAACCCAGAAATACTGCCAAGCTGACAACCTGAATTGAAATGGAGCATAGCCTTTAAAACATCTAAGAGACCTAAAGGTCAGTTAATTCCTGCCCCTCATTTTATAGCTAAATAAATAAAAGTCCAAGTTTGCAATGTTAGTAATGGCTCAGTTAGAACCTAAGATGTGTACTTGTTACTATTGAAGGTAAAAGGAGAAGAGGGCTTCATATGATCAGATGGTTGGATGGCATCACCGGCTCAAGGGATGTGAGTTTGAGCAAGCTCCAGGAGACCGTGGAGGACAGGGAAGCCTGGCGTGCTGCAGTCCATGGGGTTGCAGACACAGACACAACTTAGCAACTGAACAACAGCAACAACAGTGTTGTCATAACCTGTTCAAAATCACGTCATTTAAAATCTACCAAGTGTCAGCCTCACCTGTGCTTCTGACTGAAGACTTTCCCACAGACACCAAGGAGATAGAAGCTTAAAAGTGAGGCATGAAAATCAGAGCCTTTTTACATTAAACTCACCAAGAATTCTGCATCACCTGAGGAACTTCAGCATTCACTTTAACATCTACTCTATATTTGTGCTGAAACAAAGCACTTTAGGCTTTGTGATTTACAGGTAGCACGTGGCAAGAGGGGAAATTGAACTCAATCTACCTTCATTGATTTGAATGGGCCTGGAAACCTCATTGGCTGCCGTTTTACATAAATTAAATAGAAAGAGTGCACTAACCCCTATCCAGAAAGCATCCTTGTAAAATTACTTATTTTTGTGAAAATTTATAGAAATTTTCCTAAATTTCCACAGTGAAAGAACCGTGAAATAATCTTATGAATCTACTTAATTCATCTTATAAGTGAGAAGACAAAAGAGCAGAGTGACTTGCCTGGGAAGACAGGTGCTTCAGATGCCAGTTGCTAGACTGAAAAAAAGCAGCAAACAGATAAAAAGAGGCAGTGTTGCCAGCACTGGCAGTAAAACATTCTCAAAAAATGATCCCATAAGTTTGAAATAGAAAAAAAACTAAATGGGACACTAGAACATGCTCCACTTTTTTACTCATGCAGTGATCCCAGATTCCAAATTTAAAAGATTTTCAAAATATAAAATGTGCTGTCCCTAAGTCACATGATCTATCCTGACTATCCATGCCACCTAATTTTTGGTTAAACAGACAAGCTCACTATCCCTACCCACTCTTCAGAATGCAAGATGACTTTTTGGTTGTTAAATCGCAATGTCATATCTGACTCTGAAATCGCAGGGACGATAGCCCGCCAGGCTCCTCTCTCCGTGGGATTTCCCAGGCAAGAATATTGGAGTGGGTTGCCGTTTCCTTCCCCAGGCTTTCTGGTTACGTTTCCATGTTTTTTTCTTTCAGAACTTTTAGATTGGATTTATTTTTATTTTTGCTTTCCTAAATTTGTTAGCAGAATGACTAAACAAAGTGATTTGGTCTCAACTACATGTGCATATCCACAGATTTTTTTTCACACAGAGACTATCCTTCTCTGGGATTCCCAACTGAAACCAGAAACCGAAGCTTGGACCCAGAAAATGATCAGAAACCATTGGTCAGTGCTATGGTCCTGGCACTAGTTTGAGATACCCTCTAAACCTGTATTTACCTTTCATTCCTGACCAGGCATCAAGAAGACAAGGGAACACGAGGCAAAGGCAGTGAGCTGGATGATGTTGTCCTGGTTGAAAACTGTAAGCTAAAAGAGAGAAAAAGTGACATTACAGAGTTATTTATCTCTACTGATACTCTTTCTAATTTATTACTAAGTAAGAAAGTAATTTGCATTGATCGTATGGAAACAAATTTGTCTTCTGAATAGGTTCAGTTCTGCCCTAAGTTTGGGAAAGCTCTCTTTATCAAATTGCAATCTCTTCGTGGAAGAGTAGCGCTATTTTTTTTGTTGTTGTTATTGTTATTATCCCCTGTCTTCAAGAAGTTGAGGGTTATGGAAATGTGTTTCCTATTAGACAATATTATACTTTATAGCTTAATTTCTCATGTATGTTGATGCTCTGTGTTCCCCACCTCCTGCCACTGCTGTCACTGTACTAAGGAAAGTCTCTAGGAGAAGCCTGGAAACGGTGATATTTATCAACATCTTCCTACCTACCCCTAACAGAGTCACTCTGAAGCCAGAACATTGCTCTCCCGCTCTCTCCACACACACACACACACACACAAACACCAGGAGATTTCGTTACATTTTTATTTCTGTCAAGTAGAATTGGAAAGCCCTTTTTGTATACAATATTTCACAAACATTGTGTTATATACTGATTGTCTTCAGCTGTGTGATTCTTCCCCCCGCCGGCGCTCTCTGCACCCTGGTCGCTTGTGATCTGTGCGTGCTCTCTGCTTTAGACGCGGTCACCTCTGAAGCGCTGGCAGAGCCTGCCCCAACGGAGCAGGGCTCTCCTGCAGTCTGTAGGGGAGAGCTCATTGCAGTCCCACTCATTCCCTGAGTCACTGAAGAGTCGCTGGTATCAACCTACTGCTCTTGGAAAGATTACAACGTGTGTACTTCGGGTTCTTCTAGACAGAGTGCAGAATGCCAGGTCTGGAAGCAAACTTGCTTTCTGCGCAGCTTGTAAACTCCACACGTCCCAGTTCCCACATTAAATACCCTGTAAACCGAGAAATGGGCCAGTCTCCAAAATGTGGCTCATCACTCGCAGTTTCAAGGCAAGTTTTCAGTCCTAGAGGATAAATGTCTCGCCTATCTGTTGCAACCTGCTGAGGAGTTATGATCATTATTGTTCTTTTAGTCACTAAGTTGTGTCTGACTCTTTGCCACCCCATGGACTGTAGCCCACGAGGCTCCTCTGGGATCTCCCAGGCAAGAATACTGGATCGAGTTGCCATTTCCTTCTCCAGGGGATCTTTCCAACCCAGGGATGAAACTCACGTCTCCTGCATTGGCAGGCAAATTCTTTACCACTGAGCCAGCAGGGAAGCCCTATGATCATTACACACTATGCTGCTGACCAGTTACCGGTAGGATATGATCTTTGAGATATGTATTTCCAAAAGATGGCATCTATATCAATTGTTTCTTCCACTTTCATTTCTGGATTGTCTCTTTGAAAACAATGGAAGTCATCTGCCAAAGAGTTGAAAGATTTTCTTTGTTGTGTAAGGATATTGGGCCTGCTAACGTAGGCCCAATTTGAAAGAGTAACATGAGAAAATATCAAAATGCCTTTACATGTTTGAGATGTCTATATAGTTGAAAGGAATTTAAATTATTTTTAATCTCTTGGAAATTTCGAGGGAAAAAAAGACTTTTTTATGGAACAATTCTCATTTTAAAAAATTTTTATTTTACCTTTTGACTAAAACCAGTAGTAATCATCACAGTGTCTTTGTTCAATTGTTAAAACCTGAAGTGTCCTCAATCAGGGTCTTTTCCCCTGGCTCAGCAATAAAGAAGTGGCCTGCAATGCAGGAGACGTGGGAGATGTGGGTTTGATCCCTGGGTTGGGAAGATCTCCTAGAGAAGGAAATGGCAACCTGCTCCAGTATTCTTGCCTGGGAAGTCCCATGGACAGAGGAGCCTGGCGGGCTACAGTCCACAAGGTTACAAAGAGTGGGACTCAGATGAAGCGCCTGAGCACGCACACAGGCCCTCAGATGCCAGCATGCACACGTGAACCACAGCGGAGGCCACAAGACTGGGTTTTGGAAAATGACTTTCAGATGTGTCTTGGTAGCACATTATTTCTCAAATTGGGGTGAAACTTAACTGGAATTTTCCAGAAAAGTGAATATGTCATAAAAACCCATACATTTTTTAAGGTACCAGAATCGTTCTACCTCTATTTGGTATTCTTGTTAAATTCACCTTGAAAATAAAAAAATAAAAAACAAGCTCTCCAAGACGAAATACATTCTTGCAGCTTTATGTTCAAAGTTAGTGATCAGCAATTGCTTTTGTTTCTACTTAAGACCAAACAGCCAGTTGATGACAGAACTAGGAATGAGCTTAGAAATATCAATATTCTTTGGGATTTTACAGCTCTTTTCATCTTCAAAGTGCTTTACAAAATTTTTTAATTAGGCTCACATGTCCCGACTCCTAGTTGTGCTTGGTAATCTTAAGACGGCATACCTGTTCTTCCTTCCTTGGCTCTAAGCAACATGCCATTCGTAATCATTCCTAAATTAAAGAAAAAAGTGTTTGTAATAACATAAACTTAATTAATGACAAATCTGGACATTACTTTAAATACAGGTCCAATTTCCTGGGCCCTAATCTATATTAGAAAGTTTGGTCATTATTTATTCAGAGCAGAGATAATTTTTAATTGTAAAATTATCTGTAATTAAATGCAGTGGTTAGAGCAGTTCTACTTCTGACCAGCCTAAAATATTATTTGAAAGGTTTTCATTTTATTTCCTAGGAAAATATTTTAGTTTTATAGATCCTTACTATTTTAAAAATCTTTTTTTTAGTGAGCTGTGCTTTTTTATATTAAATTTACACGTGAGATCGATTAGTCTTTAAAATGAGAATGAAACATGAAGTTAAAGGAAATCTGAATTTTATTTGTGTTTCTGTCACTCACTAGCTTAATGACTTCAGACAGGTCAGTTAATGTTTCTGGATCTCAATTTCCTCCTTTGTGAGTCAAAAGGGTTATTTTTTTTTCAGCTCAGTTACCCCAAGAGTAATTGTGTGCATATCAGCACATCCTGCACACATGGGCAGTTGACTATCTGAAGCTTCTCTAATACCTTCTATCACCATCAGGTGTTGAAGAGGTTGAGTATCAGAAGTACCTACCTGGTCACCAGGCACTTCATCCCTCGGCCATGATATGGCCAATTAAATAGCATTAGGTCAGGTCAAAAATAGGAGCATCTAGATGTCAGCCTCCACTCAGGCACCTTTTTCGTTTAACCTAGTATTGTATAGACAGTGATTACAGACTCTCCTGCCTCCTTCCCGACCCTGAACCTCTAACAGACCTTCTTCTGAGTTAGTTTCTTTCTCGTTAGACCTGTTAGGGAAACATGTGAACATAAGCTGCCATTTTAAGCTTTATCAAGTCATACCACTGAGTGAAAGGGCTGTCTTCTCTTTTTCTGAAAGTGTGTTTTTTGAGTTGGGGGGGAGGTGAAGCTTCAATTTAGGTGAGGGTGGAAGGGATAGTTTAGGTGTCAAGGGAAGGAATGTGATCCTTATCAAACCAAAGAAAGAAGGAGATCATGGAAAGAAGAGTGAAGTTTGCAGAGAAACAAATTCCACATGTCATTATCTAGGAAGGGGGAATCCATGTCTGCCCGCATGATACCAAAAGAGAAAATGCACTGTGAGGCCTTGTACATGTAAATAAAATTCCATCCATCTACAACTTCTTTGTAAAAAAATTTTTTTTAATTAATTTATTTTTGACTGCACTGAGTTTTATTTTTGACTGAGCTGGGTTATCATTGCCAGACCTTTCTCTAACTGCAGAGACCGGGGTCTACTCTCCAGCTGAGGTACATGGGCTTCTCATTGCAGTGACTTCTCTTGTTGCAAAGCCTAGACTCTAAGGCACAGCTTCAGTAGTTGTGGCATATGGGCTTAATTGCTCTGAGGCATGTGGGATCTTCCTGGACCAGAATTGCACCTGTCTCCTGCATAGGCAGGTGGATTCTTATCCACTGTACCACCAGTGAAGTCCAATTGCAACCTCTTGAGGGCATATTCCTTTCAGGGGTAGTGTATATATTTAAAAAAAAAAAAAAACAACTGTATCCCAGCAAGTCAAATTTCTCAGACCTATGTGTGTGTGTGTGGGTGTGGGTATGTGTGTGTGTGGGTGTGTGTCTGTGCATGTGTGTTGGTGAGGAGGGTCAAAGAAGAGAAAGCAGAACACAAACTCCTAGAACAATCTCACTTTAAAACAACATGCTACTGAGTGGAAAGGCAGGTGAACAGAAGGAAGGAATCTTCCTCTTAATCAATGACGGTGGCTTGAGTTGTAGCACAATGTCATATCTGCATATATCACTGTGTTTGCTGTTATTGGTGCTGTGCATTCCCTCTTTGATAGAATCTGTTTCCTTGGGTGTCTCATATTGGAGATGGTCTGAACAAAGCCTGGTAATAATTTCAGAAACAAACTAGTAAATATTTCAATTCAATGTTTTATACAACAGTGAGATCTTTTGTAAAGGAAAATTGCCAGGAGGGTCCCTCTACTAGTGAGATGATTAAAATGTCGCACTTTTCTTTCAGGAGAGTATTCAGTTAGGTATTAGTACTGGTACTTTGGTCAAATGCTTCACAATGGATCTGTATTCATGAAACCCAGTCTGTGAGCAATGACAACTTTAAAATAACCATATTTAGCAAATAAAGATACAAAGATGCCCATTTGAATTTAAATTTAAAATAAAGAATAAATATATATTTTATTATAAGTGTGTCCCACAAAATATATGGGGCATACTTACACCAAAGTAATTATTTATTTATCTGAAATTCAAATTTAATTTAATTTAATCTGACAACCCTCAGTGGTTTTCAGTAGAAACCATTCTGCTGAAATCATGAACCATTTTATCTTACTCTCAGTGATGACTTGGATTACAATAGAGAGAGAAACTCTGCTCCTAGGATACCTTTTCACATTGTCTTGTTTCCCAAAAGAGCAGGTGGCTGACACGTCCCCATAGATTTCCAGTGAAAGTACTGAGAATGTGACCATGTGTGGACATGACCTCTGTCCAAATTCATCCTTTTAAATAATTATTTCCAAACAAGGGGATGGTGTTTGAAAATTACAGAAAAGTTACACAATTCCTATAACATAATGTTTAAATTTAAGTTTAAATGAGTGGCATTGAATGATCTACTGATGCTTTGTTAATCACTGGAGTTGTAGAATTGTATAGTCTTTCCATCTCCATTTTTTCCGCTCTGTCCATCTCTAGGAGACACTGTGTTTTCTATGTGACGTTATCCCTGTTGCAAGGGATCACAGTCCAGCAAGAGCTGCTCCCAGAGGCCCCAGACCCAACGCCGAATCCTGAAAACAGCCAGGTGCTCCTGACATGAGCAACTTTATTCTGGGTTTACACCATCAGGAAAGCCTTTGAAAATATTAAGTTGACTCATTAAATCTCATTTCAGCAGCTTCAAACTTCTACCTCCTAAGCGAAATCTATCAATAAGGAAAAAAAAATACTCAATTAGGAAATTTAAAATGCAGGAATCTACCCTAATGTGTCTTTCCCAGTCTCCCAAGGCCCCTAACTCCCCTCCCCTGACCTTAGACTCAGTAGATAACTTGCCTTTCAGTGACAAAGATTCTTCACGTGGGAATCACCCTCCACCTCACTCTCCACCCATATCCTATGGCGCTTGGACAGATGGATAGAGGAAGTGTTTGTATACAAAGACTTACTTTCATTATAACCTTTCACATTTTGTCTTTTGTTGTTTGTTTGTTTAAATTCATAAATGGCCAGTCCAGTGTAGTAAAGACACAATTATTTACTTTATCAAACAACCAACTAGCCGTCATAGAAACAGGATTTATTGACTGTTTACTAGTGTGAAAGTTCTCGGTTTGACAGTTATCTCAAACTATCACATTGAATCCCAATAGTAACTCTCTGAGGTAGGTGATACTATTTTTCAGGTTTTTATAGATGAGGAAATGGGATTTAGCAAGTTTAAGGAACTTTCCTGAGGTCACACAGCTTGTAAGCAAAATGCAAACTTGCTTCCTTTATACCAGGGTCTGAGCCATCAGAGGAACAATTGTGTTATCACTAAGAGAACCTGTGATTCCTGAGGCCATATCAGCAGAAGTGTTGTTAAACAACATTGGATTATCTCCTCAAGCTTTTTCTCCCATTTTCAGTTCTGTTCAACACCTGTTTTGGCCATCTGCTCTCTGCAGGGCCTGGTACCAGGGCAACTGTGAGCAGGAGTTAGTTACTCAGAGAAGTGAACTAGGTGGCCCTTCCCAAGGCCCTTCTTAGCTCATGACTAAAAGCTAGTGAAGGAAGACGGTTATGGTGGGTTCTCTGTCATAGAGTTGGTTATGTTTATAACAGGAGAGATCATCCAAAGCGGCATTGTTCTTTAGACTCCATGTGCATGCAACCCATAGACATCTTGGCTGAATACTGTTTGATGTTACTACAGAAGGAAGAGCCGAATGAAGTTTGTGGCCAGATCCAAATGCAATAGTAATGCATTTCAAAAAGAAGTTCTCCAACTGATTCTCAAACCAACCAGAAGCGTTTTGTTTTTGTTTTTGTTTTTAATAAGCCTTGGTCCATCAGTGTGTATGTGTGTGTGTGTGTATTCCCCTTTGGGCACTAGGAAAATTTCAACTAAATTTAGCTTTCAGTTGTAATAATAATTTCAACCTTACATTCCTCAACAATTTTTCCCCCCTTTTTAAGATGGTGGCCAAACTCCATTTTTAACTAATTAAAATCTGCCTTGTTTTCCATATCCTTTCATGTTGAACAGCCCCACCAACTTATTTTTAGTCACACACAATTCCTAGATGAACAAGCATGGAACACCATCAGTAGACAATATTTACTTCTCTATAAAGTGTTTCTTTTTCATCATTTAAAAATTATACTTTTCTTAAAAAATTTTTTTAAAAAATGCCACATGTACATACATCTAATCAACAATCACATAGTGTCTCTCTCATTATCTTCTCTTTTCCAGTCTTAGTTCAAATCACAGCTCCTGCACTGAACCACCTCAATCTCATCCCACTTGGCCCTCTCCCTCTCCCAGTCCTATACTGTCAAGTCACTTCCCTACTAAAAGTACTTCCGGAATTTTCCAAATAAAATTCCGAATCTTTGACTTAATACATAAAGCCCTGCCAATCCTGTCGTCTTGCCTCAAATCTCTCTTTCTATCCTCATGTTCCATACTTCGGCTATGTAACAATGTTTCCTTTGTTATACTATTTTCAGGAAGCATTTCAAAGAGTGTGCAGGTCTGTGTAAGAGTTTTCTAAAGGATATTCTTGTTGTTGTTATATATATAGAAACAGTTTCTAAATTATTATCTCATATGTATTCATTATCATTCTTCTTTTCAGTTAAAAATTATAGTTACTTGCTTTTATAAGCAGACACCACAAATTCTTTCTGGATCAAAGTAAAGAGAGTCATTCATTTATACAAATGTTTAAATGTATATGACGCTGTTAGAAGAGATGGGTAGAATACTGAAGTGGGTAGCCATTCCCTTCTCCAGGGAATCTTCCTGACCCAGGGATCGAACCCAGGTCTTCTGTACTGCAGGCAGAATCTTCACCATCTGAGCCACCAGAGAAGCCCATATAACATTCTTAAAAGAGATGGGTAGAATACTTGATAAAGACTAAAGAAAAAATCATTTTGGTTTGTGTGTGTGTGTTTCCTTCAAATTTGAGATTAGGAAAGAATCATGGAGAAAGTTGAAAGTGAGGTAGAAAAAGCAACTCCAACAAGGTTAGACTGATCTTTCATTTTGAAGCAATTGTACATATTATATTTTATATGTATGCTTACTGCCTATATACTCCAGTCAATATATTCTTTAGAAAGTTCCTTGCTTTCTACAGAGTCTCACATGATAGAAATGCAAGCTTATTTCAATTAGAATCAATCTTTCAGTGCATCCACCAATGTGTTGTCATTTAAGTTCTTAAAGCTAACAGAAAATGCATAAAGAAATTAAGAAGTGTTTTCAATTATACAACACAAATTTTGTATGTCCTTGTGTCATGTTGTTTTTACTGCTGACCAATACTTTAACTTTTAAGGCATGTGTATCACTGGTTAAATGTCTTGTAATAAAATATCTTTGTGAAATCAAACTAGATTTGCAATTAAAGCAAAATTTTCAAGTTTGTTAGATGCTGGTGATTGTACCTGTGTCAAAGACTTGTGTGACTCTGGTAAAAGGACTCAGTGTTAAACTAGATTTTAAAAATCAGTGTAAATGAGTTACTTATTTTTAAGTGATAATAACCTAAAAACTAAGTCATTAGAAATGGAGCTCTATGAACAGGAAAATATGTCTGCAGGTACTTATCTCAGGATCCCAGGTCCTGGTTCTCCTTTCCTTTAGTTGGGAGGTTATTTACCTGTGGTTCATGGACCTCTCAAGGTTCATAGAAGAGCCTTTGGAGAAGGAAATGGCAACCAACTCCAGTATTCTTGACTCAAAATTCCCATAGACAGATGAGTCTTGTGAGCTATGATCCATGGAGTCCAAACGGGTTGGACACGACTTGGTGACTAAAGAATATCATGGACTTGTCAAAGTTCATAGAAAATCCTTTGGAGGTCAGACCAGGAAGCTCTAAAATAAAATAATACTTGGTATGTATTTGTTTTGATTTTTTTTCTCTTTTAGGAGGAGGACCTCTCATTTTCACCATATTGTGACACAGGTGTACCTAAGCTAATAAGTCACAATACTTAAAACAACAACAACCAAAAAAAAAGAAAAGAAAAAAAAGGTCTGATTTCACTGATCCTTGGAATTATCCAGAGTTGTCCATCTGGCCCCCAAGCTTAAGTCAGCAATATCCAAAATTTAAAAAAAAAAAAATGACAAAGTCATGTGAAGTCACAGCTCTGGGAAGCAGAGAGAAGAGAGGGAGTGAGCATGTGTGTCCATGTGTGCAAAGTGTGGTGTGCCTGTATGTAATGTTTATATGTGGGGTGTGTTGCGCTGGGTGTGTGTGTACGTGAGGTTTGCACATATGGTGCGTGACCCGTGTCCCATGAAGTGCATGCTTCACACTCTGGTGGGCTCTAGTTTGTCTCTCCGTTCACCCTAGCAGTAATGTGGACTTGCACTTGAGGACTGTGGACAGCCCTACCTAAGAGAGTGGGCATTTAGGGGCTGCATCGAAGTCCCACGAGAGAAACTGAGAAGAGCCAGGGTTGGCTCAGCCTTTATCCTAGGCCACAGGTGGTGCTTTCTGCAGGGCTGGCAGGACGGTGGGATTCTTCCATTGCCATAACAACCCTGTCAAGATTTCCACACAAAGTGATGATTTTTAAACTTTTTGTTTGATTTTGGAGACTAGTTGATGAGCAATGCTGTGACAGTTTCAGATGCACAGCAGAGGGACTCAGCCATGTACATACATGTATCCATTCTCCCCCAAACCCCCCTCCCACCTAGGCCACCACATAACGCTGAGCGCAGTCCCCCGCACTGTACAGCAGGTCCTTGATGGTTATCCACTTTAAGTAGAGCAGTGTGTATATGTCGATCCCAAATTCCCTAGCTACCCCTTCCCTCCATCCTTCCCTTGCTGGTAATCATAAGTTCCTGCTCTAAGTCTATGAATCTGTGCCTGTTTTGTGAATGAGTTCGTTTGTATCATTTCTTTTAAGATTACCCATATAAGGGATGTCATAGTCTATTTCTCCTCTGTCTGACTTAGTTCACTCAGAATGACACTCTAGGTACATCTGTGTCACTACAAATGGCATTATTTAATTATTTTTAATGGCTGAGTAGTATTCCATTGTATATATGTATCACATCTTTATCCATTCCTCGGTCAATGGACATCTAGGTTGCTTCCATGTCTTGGCTGGGCTTTCCTGGTAGCTCAGCTGGTAAAGAATCCACCTTCAATGCAGGAGACTCTGGTCTGATTTCTGGGCTGGGATGATCCCCTGGAGAAGGGATAGGCTGCCCACTCCAATATTCTTGGGCTTCCCCGGTGGTTCAGTTGGTAAAGAATCTGCCTGCAATGCAGGAGACCTGGGTTCAATCCCTGGGTTGGGAAGATCCCCTGGAGGAGGGCATGGCAACCCACTCCAGTATCCTTGGCTGGAGAATCCACATGGACAGAGCAGCCTGGTGGGCTACAGTCCATTGGGTCGCAAAGAGTTGGACATGACCGAGCAACTAAGCACAGCACAGCACCTATCATTTTAATACATTGCACAAACCGTGTTATAATTCACATAATTCACTCATAAACTTTGAGAGGAAAATAACAACTATAATTTGGGCAATTTATTTAATAAGGTTGGCCTATGAGTCAGTTAT
Source organism: Odocoileus virginianus (assembly GCF_023699985.2). NCBI lineage: Eukaryota > Metazoa > Chordata > Mammalia > Artiodactyla > Cervidae > Odocoileus > Odocoileus virginianus. Next base: position 11,777,092 of record NC_069682.1, on the reverse strand, counting down.
AAATTGGACCATTATTCGAATACTTATGTCAAAGGGCACAATGGCAGCCAGAGTTTAATCAAGCTGCTGCTTGGGCTTGGTTTTGCTCCATCCATGGCGTCTGCAGCTCAGCTGTGTGTGTATGGAGCCAAGCTCACAGCTGAAGACACAAGAGACCTCACACTTGATACCGGTGACAACAGATAGTGACAACAGATAGCAAGACTGTCTAAGATTCTGTCTACTTTTTCTTCCAATAGTTTGGGAGGGGAGGAGGTGTCAGAATAAAAAGGGCATCAGTAGAGGGAAAAACGTTGATGAGAAAGAGCCGAAACAAGCTGTTTTGGAAATATTTCACGTTACAAGTGGTTTGTGGGAATTGATTTGTAGAATTAATTTCTTCTAAAATAAATATATTTTGTGCTTAGTTACTCAGTCATGTCCGAGTCTTTGTAATCCACCCACTGTAGCCTGACAGAGTGCTCTGTCCATGGAATTTTTCAGGCAAGAATACTGGAGTGGGTTGCCATGCCCTCCTGCAGGGGCTCTTCCGGACCCAGGAATCGAACCTGCATCTCTTGCTTCTCCTACATTGACAGGCACATTCTTTACCATTGCACACAACAATTTTTCCTTCACAGATTCATTTATCCATTAGATGAGTCTTATAAGATCCTTTAGGGAAGAAAATATTAATGATTCAAAGAAAACAATACCCTTTTCTTTATCTTCCAAAAAGTAAATTTTGTGAATTCTAACTTAAATTGATTGCATGTCCTGTGGTTTTCTTTTTCTTTTTGAGGTGAGGAGTGGTTAGAGAAGGCAAAAACACTTATACAGGGGCTTTTCCTTTGTATTGTCAGTTGAGAAACACGATTTCTCTGTATTTTTGCTTCACTGATCGGAAAGGCTAGTAGTTAATGGCCTCTTATTACAAACTTCCTTTTGTACGTACCCCAGCAATTAGGCTTGAGCATGCTCTGTGACCCCTCGCTGCCTCACCACCTGCTTTGATCAGAATTTTGCTCAGTGACACACATCTAATGACCAGGAGTGGCACGAACTAAACCATCAAGACCCTGATTTATTCCTCAAGCCACATCCTCGGCCAAATAGGGGTGTAATTAGCTATTATGCCAACTGCCAATAAAATCTGGCCTTGTGTTCAGGTTGGAGCAAAAACGAAACAAAACAGAAAACAAGAAAGGCATCCCTCTGTATAAACAAAAGCATAAAGATGGTGTAGCAGGAATTCAGCCTCTGGCACTAGCCAGCTCGGTAGCCTGGAAGCAAACATTCTGCAGTCAGTTATGTTGCTTTGTTTCACTTAACTTTTTTACTTAGTACAATAGCACTAAGAAGAGAAAAGAAGTATATGAAAGAAGACTTTAGATGACAAGCAAGATTCTCTAACATTCCAAGCTGTAGAGTCCAGCATTATGAACATGTGATTGGGAAGAGCTCTTAACGTAGAGTTGAGAAATGATCACCCACACTTAAAAAAAAAAAAGTCACTAATGGATAGTAAAAAATGAAATGGGCCTGACTCACAGTGCCTGCTCCAAGTATGCAACCCCACGGGCAACATAAATAAAGCAGGCCAACTAAAAGTCCTATAACCCAAAGTTCTGCATCAGGGGCCTCAGACTCACAAATTACCTAGGGATCTTTTTAAAATGCAGATTCTAATTCAGCAAGTCTAAGGTGGGACCAGAGTTCCAGCATTTCTAACAGGGTCACAGGTGAAGTCAGTGATGCTGGTCCCTGAACCACACTTTGACTAGATGCTCAGAGAGTAACAAATTTGGGCCTGATTAATCCTCAGCATGGTCTCAATTTGTCACTTCATTTTGCATTTAAAGATACTCTGGAATTTCCAGATTAGAAGTATCATGAATCATTCAGAATGAGTTCTGAAGAAAATAAGTACTCTTCCACAGAGAATTTAAGAATAAGACTTTGTAAGATAATTTATAAAGAATTGTTTTTCTTATTATCATGGAGAATTTGGAATATATTAAAATGGTAATTAGGGAAACAAAAACCTCCCATAATACCATCTTTTGGAAATGAACTTTTAACACATTGGTGTATATTTCTCATTAGAATCCCAAGATACTTACACATTCAGGACCTAATTCTTTTTACTTAATGTCTTATTAGTTTTATTATATACACAGCTTGAGGTGGCTATAAATGCCATCATCAAAGGATTCTCAAAATGTTTGTGTGCTTGAAAAATCTTTATAAATCAGCATAGGTGTCCCCCAGTTGTATTGAACCTTTTGTAAATAAGTCATCTAGATTTTAGTTGCATTTTTTTTTTCAAAATCAGTTGGAAATCTAAACAGTGGAGCAATAATATACCTCCTGAATATTTTAGCACACTACAATCATCCATAACAGTATTGGTAAACAGGAGGGGACAGCTGAGTATTGAGAACTAAACTGTATGGACTACTTGCCCTTGACATTTCACAGTTGTGCTATATAATGCCTCTTACATAAACAGCTTAAAGGATATGTCCACAGGACTGCCCTGGCAGTCCAGTGGTTAAGACTCTGCTTCCAAAGCAGGGGACCTGAGTTAAATCCCTGGTTGGGAAACTAAGATCCCACATGCCACAGAGTTTGGTCAAAAAAAGTTTAAAAAGCATATGTCTTCAGATGATTTCCCTTTTTGTACTGAATAAACAGAGCAGAATGAAACTGAGAAGTGACAGAATTCTGTAGCATCTAGTTTATGTGAGTTGTCCAAGAGAATTATAAATAGGGACAACTTGTATGATGAGTTTTGACTGATAAAAATATGATTCTTTTTTATGTTTGTGGTGTTTGTGTGTGTTAGAGAGATGGAGAGAGAAAGAAAAGGAGACCTTTATTTCTTCAAAGAAACACAAACTGTATTAACCATGGCTGCTTCTAGGGTAATGGGGCAGAGGAGTCTGAAAGGTAGGGAACATTATTTTCCATTTTACTATTTTTAATAGTTATCTTTAATATACATTAATTTTATAAGAGCAACATCATTTGTGACTCTAAAGACATAGATAAATAAGATATTTTGAAAATACTTATCTACTGCCCTTCATGGGTATTAGAGAGAAATTTAGAAGCCTTTAAAAATCCAAGTTAATCATTTTAATGGTGAGGACTTTTCAAACTGTGCCTAGACAGAGAAAGAGATGTTTAGACATCAGTCCAAGTTTCAGGTACTGTCAAGGTGACCATTCAAGTTAAAAAAGACAAACCCATCTTGCCCACAGGGATGGGATTCTTGTTGATAATTTGTTTCCATGTCAGACACAGTAGGCCTTCCCAAGTGGCACAGTGGTAAAGAATCCATCCGCCTGCCAATGCAGGAGACTCAAGAGATGGAGCTTTGATCCCAGGGCAGGGAAGATCCCCTGGAGTAGGAAATGGCAATCCACTCCAATTATTCTTGCCTGGAGAACCCCATAGACAGAGCAGCCTGGTGGGCTACAGTCCACGGGGTCTCAAAGAGTCAGACACAACTGAGCAACTGTGCGCCCAGCCATGCACTATCACAAAATCCAAGTTGCTTTCCATAGAAAAGGAAAAAACCATGTTAATCTTGGAAGAAGGTAACTGAGTATTTTAAGCCTAGAGAATTAATATATATTACCTTCATATATTTCACTACCAGTGTAATCTCAAGGAAGGAATGAGCAGGGTAGCTCCATTTGTTGAACTTACCTTGGCAGCAAAGAGCGTTTTCTCTGGCAGTGATCATGTCCTTAACTGATAAAGGAAAAAATATGTTTGGGAGACCACAAGTGAGCATTAGAAGCCATTATTTTCCTCTAAATCTTCTTGGCCCCAAAGAAACTGCTAGTTGCCATCCAAACTGCAACCCAAACGATGCTTTGTCTATAAGATCTTCCACATCTATAGATAGATGCAGACGAAGTTGTAGATGTAGATAAAGGTATCTTGCAATTATTTAGGCATTTGATGCTAGGTAAATTGAATATTCAACAAACAATTGATTTTTTTTCCCCCACACCATATGGTTTTGCATTGTGACACAACCATCATGTTTTTCAGGATTCAAACAGCTTTGTATCCGCAGAGACATAACTCTAGATAAAGTGTTAGGTCTCAGAAGAAATTTAAAGTTAATCTTGTCTATCCATACACTCAATTCTAAGAGAATGTATTGTTTTCTCAGCTTTAAGAGGTATCAGGTCTCTCCGTGACACCATCCCAAACCATTTTAGTCAGAAACAGGTGAATCAGAGAATGTTACAGAATAACCATACTGGATGAATTTCATGAGCCATCGACAACCATGACACAATCCAAAACTATCTTACAAAATATTTACATTTCTCAAGAATTGGTTTCATGAGTTCAGGGGTTTCTACTGGGAAACTTTCTGAGATTCGGTCATGAACTTTGAATAATGTCAGGAGCTTGACCTCTGAATGTGGTGACCAGGTTGACATTCTGCCAGCGATCTCATTTGCTTAGTCACTGTGCAACTGAAAATGAGCAAATACAGGTAAAATGTCATGACAGTGTAGCTCAAGGCAGTCATCCATGTGAAGTAAAACAAGATCATAAGCAAAATTCTTTTGTCCTGCCGTGCACCTGGATTCCAGCAAGCTACAGTCTCTTCTTTCCTTTTAAAGACTTGGTCAGGCAGTTAGCTTAACATGGCTTCTCTGTTCTCAGGACTGGTGTCCCCAGCTGCAGTGACATGCTTCCTCTGTTCTTCTCCCAAATGCCCTCCAGAATAGAGGATATCCATGACCAAGAAAAGAATCAGCTCACAACTGCAGTGTCCTTCAAGGAGGAGTTTTCTCATACAGCTTGTTTCTAAGGAGCCATGGACAGGTAGGATGTTGAGGACAGGGACGCAAAGGACGAAATTAAAATGTCCCCAGAAAGCTCAGGACTTGGGGGTGGGGAGGTGGAGTGAGCAGAATTCTGAAATTCTGTAAATCATCAATTACAGGTAATCAAGCCCTGTGAAATCTCCTCCCCTGAAGTATGGGCAAAAGTGATGGCATGAACAATAATTTGGGAATATTTTATATTTTTAAAAATCCTGAATTTTCTTTTAGTATGAAAGCTAAAATTTATGCCATAAATAATAGATATGGGAAATGTATTTGATGATAGAAGAGTCCACTTTTCTGCCCCAGCCCCATCATCATTATCCCATGATCTGATACAGTCAGCAAGGAGTGGGCTGGTGAAGTCCTCAAGAAAATTCCTTGATCTCTTCCCCTTCCTCCAAAAAGGTCTCGAGGCCAGAGGATCAGACAAGGAGCTTCCCCAAGGGGGTTGAAAACAAGTTGAAATACAGCTGTGCTTCAGTTCCCATGTGGATCTTTGGGAGGAGGAGGAAATGTCTCACAGAGACCCTCCCCATTGACACAGCTGGCAGCATTGAACAGAAGCAGAGTCTGAGAAGCTACAGAAGACCTGAGAAGGGCTGGCCATCTCCTGGAGCTCCAAGAGGGTGGTGGAGACCTTCCAGAATTCCTCGTGCACAGAGAAAGACAGGGGATGATTACATTAAGAAGATGTAAGAGATCCTTTGTCACTGGGCAATCCCCTAGGCTTCTTCCAAGTCTGACAGTCCAGGTCTCTGTAACAGGTACCCTCAGCCGGTTGAGTAGGGAAACTGAAGTCAGTCAAGTGACCGAGCGAAGATGAGCTCATCCCCCTCAATTATACCATATATCTGACCTGCTGTTGCCCTTAGCTGTTCTTTCCCTGTCCTAAACACACGGTGGAAATTTGAGACAGTATAGATTTCTTTCTCCGAAATGCCTTGTGTTCTATTTTCCTTTGCCTTGTCATCCAATATATAACCACCCTCCTCAGTTGGCAGTTTGGAGCCTTAGCTTCTTTCTTTCCACACCTAGATTCTTCTAGGAAATCCACCAGTTCATCATCCCTTTAGCAGTGCAGTGAGCCACAGAAAGATGACTTATAGGCACGTGGTGCCTGCCCATTTTGATATAAATGACTAAAGTGCATATTTTTTCAGTGGTGGGGTGGAATTAGCACTTTGTGGCAGGGCTCTAGGAATGCAGATCAACTCAAACTTGTTAAAACAGTGGCCCAAGTCCCAAAAGAGACAATTGGCCTTTTGTGAAGCAATTTGCAAGTATTGAGTTCCACCCTTAAAACTGACTTTGCCCTGTTATTATGTGATTAGTAGAGTCAATAGCAGCCATATTTTCACCTAGCTCACATTCTTTTATAACATTGCAAATCAGGCTTTGCATGTGGTTCTGAAATACAACGGTTCCTCAAGGTCTATTAGTTATTAACACACCCAGAGGGGCAGAGCCAGGGTGCCCTGACACAGTGTCACTGTGGGTGGTACAGCACCCGAGATGTGGCTTATACAATGTAAGCTGATATTATAAATAACAAATGTGACCTGTATCTTACAGTAAAGGCATGTGGTAAAAATGCGCAAAGTTAGGTGTCTCCCCAGCTCTTATTTTCAAATGCAGACCAGAATACTCTGCAGTTTTGGACTACACTCAGGCAGTGAGTGTTTAAAAAGCTTGAGCAAAGCCTTAGAGAGATGCTTTGGCAGATTTGCGCGATGCAGTGAGGATGGAGGGAAAAGGGCGTGTATATTAGTGATTCCCTTTGTGCCTTCTGCTAAGAATATCTTCAAAGTGTACATTATCAAACGTTTATTTCCATATACACCAATCACCACCCTCAACAGGACGGTACCTCTTTTTCCTAAACCTCTTTAACTCCTTTCTATTGAATATATACAGATTTTATGTTCCTTAGAAATTCTGTTTAATAGTAGAGATACTTTCTCTATGTGATTTGAAGCAACTTGAGGGCAATGACATTGAACCGAGCATAATTTATTGAAAGTACTGCTATGTGGTATCCAGAAAAATTCAATGCATGTATTTCTTGCTCGGTGAATATTTTTGAATGAATGAGTGAGTCAGTGAGTGAATGAATGAATGAATAAACTTAAATGTAAAACAGAATGATCTAATGAGCTCTACTCTGGCTGTAACTAGTCTTCACTCGGTGTGTCTTTGATCAGCTCCGGTACACTGAGGGCAAATGCATCAAGGAAGCTAAAGACAGAATTTCCTAGATGACCATCCAGTAGGTTGGAAACAGGCAAGGTCCACCTCTGCCTTGTTCTGCATTTTCTACCCTTGTCACCTTTCACTGTGGAAGAATTACTACATCGCAAGGTGAAGAAGAATCGACGCCTTTGAACTGTTGTGCTAGACCTTTTAGAGTCCCTTGGACATTGAGGAGATCAAACCGGTTAATCCTAAGGAAATCAATCCTGAATACTCTTTGGAAGGACTGATCCTGAAGCTTCCCATCCCACCTGATGGGAAGAGCCAATTCATTGGAAAAGACCCTGATGCTGGGAAAGACTGAAGGCAGAAGAAGAAGAGGACAACAGAGGATGAGATGGCTAGATGGCATCACTGACTCAATGGACATGAACTTGGGCAAACTCCGGGAGATAGTGAGGGACAGGGAGGCCTGGCGTGTTGCAGTCTGTGGGGTCACAAAGAGTCAGACACAACTTAGCAACTGAGCAAATACAACAAATATCAATGGGCCTCGTAAAACAAACTGGGTGTGTGATTAAGTCTTAGCAGAAGCAAGTGGCTATGAATAAACTTAATTCAAAAGCAGAAGTTAAGTGGCAATTCCTGACAGGAAGCAGCAGCCTTCCACCTGCTACTGATGCCCTCACCCAGGGAACTCTTGCAACTCTGCTCATTTCCCACAGGACACTGTGAATGGGAGGCCAAGTCCCATTCATTCTGTTCCAACTTGAGGTTGCTTCTTCCTAATTTTCCTCTTTAATATTTGGTTTAAACTCCATGTCTACAGAAAGAGTCAAGATCACACACATAAAACAAGAAACAAAAGCCATCGTGTGTGGTCTTGACTCTTTCTGTAGACATGGAGTTTAAACCAAATAGTAAACTTCAGTCAAGAAACATCTTTTGAGCGCCTTTCTATGTGACACACGTGTTGGATGCTGAGGAACAGTGAACAGAGACAGAATTTCACAGGGTCAAGTACCCCGACAACCTCCAAGGTTCATAAAGGAACCTAGCATGCAAAGCTTTTCTTTCAAAATGGAAATTCCTATTTCAGACCCAAGAGATGAATGACAACGTCTTCATTACCAAAGAGGATCTAAAGCTTTTGAGTAGAATTTGGAAATAAGTAAGAATCCATTCTTCAGTGCCACTGTTTGGTGCTGATACATCACTGAATTCTATAATCTTGAGAAAGAAACCAACTTCCCTTAATGTTACAGCTTCCTCCTCTAGGCCACCTCCATCAAATAAACAAAGTGTTACCTGCCCAGAGAAAGAATGCTGTCATTTTCATGGCACTGTACATAAGTTTTGTTTTCCAGATAGGCACTATATGAACTTAACAGAAAAGAGCAGTTTTTTTCAATGACAATGCATGACAGATGCCGAAAGGTTTTAAAGCAAACACACAAATGTGTCATCTAATAGTCCATCAACCAGCCCTTGTCACACTGATAAACCTTTTATCTCACTTTCCCAGATTTTAATCAGTAGCTTGGTTTGCATGTTTCTTGTGTCACTGCAGCAACCGACCTAATGGGGATTCTTTATGCCCTGAGAAATCAACTCATTTGGGCCTAAATGAAACATTTCACTGTCTTGTTTTATCTCCCTCTCTATTCACATTAACATAATAGCTTTTAATTGGATTGTATTTGTGATTAGAGTCAGCAAAGGTGGCAATCTCTCAAAGGAAATTGACTGCAAGGCAAACTGCTGAGACTCCACCTGGGGAACATCTTTTCAGCTCTTGCCACAGGGAAAGATGGCCTCAGAAATTCAGCCTCAGGGGGTCCCCTGATAACTCATTTCTCCTAACAGTAGAGTCCACTATATTTATGATCAAGGCTCACACACCCACATGTGTGAAACATTTTGTTAGCATTCAAATGCATGTTATCAAAAGTAGAGTTTTTACAAAAGGATATGAAAAAAAATGAGTGAATTCTTACACAGTTTTAGAGGTGGAGGAGGCCTTCCTAGGTCTGCTGCCCAGAGCAGAATCTACAGATCAAGTGACTGCCATATATAATTACAAGGACAAGTGATACATTTACATTCAAAAGAGTGTAAATTAAATTACAGCAAACTAGAAAATATATGCAATTTATATTACCACCAAAGAGTTATTATTCTTAATCTATATCTTCTTACAAATTAATACAATAGATACAAATGGCATGTGTGGATAAATGGTATGAAAAACTTGCTAAGGAAGTACAAGCATCCAATAAATACATGACAAAAATATACCATTCTTCAGGACTGGAAGATGTTTAACTTAAGATGCTAGTTGCTACCTTTCAAATATATAAGTAAATAACAAGGAGCTGGAGTACAGATAAAACAAAGTATGAATACTTTTGAATAATCAACATACTTTTAAAAATTATTGGTAGCAATTAGATAAGAAAATAAAATTAAGGGATGCAGATTGGTAAGGAAGAAGCCAAACTATCTATTCACAAACCTATGTACTTATTTATATACATTTGTTGTTGTTGTTAAGTCGCTCAGTTGTGTCCAACTCTTTGCAACCCCATGGACTGCAACATGCCAGGCTTCTGTGTCCATCATCATCTCCCAGAGCTTGCTCAAATTCATGTCCATTGAGTCGATGATGCCATCCAACCATCTTATTCTCTGTTGTGCCCTTCTCCTCTTGCCTCTAATCTTCCCCAGCATCAGGGTTTTTTCTAATGAATCAGCTCTTCTCATCAAATGGCCAAAGTATTGGAGCTTCAGCTTCATCAGCAGTCCTTCCAATGGATATTCAGGACTGATTTCCTTCAGGACTGACTGCTTTGATCTCTTTGCAATACAAGGGACTCTCAAGAGTCTTTTACAACACCAAAGTTCAAACACCATATTTATATACATAGAAAAGTCTAAGGAATGTACCAACAACTATTAAAACCAATAAATGAATTGAGCAAGATTGCAGAATGCCAGATCAATATATAAAACTCATTTACTACACTTTGGCCAAAAGCAATCTGAAAAGTGAAATGAAGAAGACAATTCAATTTGTAATAGTGTCACAAAGAATGAAATACATAGAATAAATTTAGCAAAAGAAGTGCAAAATTTGCATACTGAAGACTGAAAAATAGGGTTGAGAGAAATTAAAGGAGCCCCAAAGAGGTAGGGCGGGACCTCACTGATGGCTCAGCAGGTAAAGAATCCACCTGAAATGCAGGAGACATGAGACACGTGTTTGGTTCATAAGTCAGAAAGATCCCCTGGAGGAGGAAATGGCAACCCACTCCAATAGTCTTGCCTGAAAAATCCAAGGACAGAAAACTCTGGTGGGCTGCAGTCCAGGGGATCACAAAGAGTCGGACAGGACTAAGCACATAGGCAAAAAGAAGTAAAAAGACATCCCATGTTCATGGATTTGAAGACATAATATGGTTGACAAGGCAGTACTGCCCCAAACTAATCAATTCGTTCAACAGAATCCATGTCAAAATTCTAGCTGCCTCTTCTGTACCAATTGATGAGCTGATTCTAAAATTCATATGGAAATTCAAAGAACCCAGAGCCAAAGAGCCCCAAATAATAACAATAATAATAATTTTAAAAGAATATACTGAAGAACTCACACTTCCTTATTTCAAATTTATAACAAAGTTAAAAGTATCAAGATGGAGTGGTCCTAGCATACAGATAGGTCTATAGATGAATGGAGTGGATAGCAAAGGGATTCAGCCATACATGTTTTCATTCTTCCTCAAACCCACTCCCATCCAGGCTGCCAAATAACATTGGATGCTCCATTAGCCTTTGACCAGTGAATGCACAAAGGACCAGGTAGTATCATATCCCATTTTAAAAGCATTGTTTCTATGTTCTCACCAAATGTCAGTGCAAAATTTCTCCTCCCTTTTATCCAAATAACAACAGAAGTCTATCACAGAAATCAGCTCAGGTATATAGATAACTATTGACCCGCCTCCTCCAACATTGCATCATATGCACAGAGTAACTCATATAGAGAATTATCAGAAAAGGAACACTGAAAAACATCTTATCCGCTTTGCTATTGAAAGATGAAAAGCCAAAATGCAACAAAATTTAGGAGTCAAATAGTTTCCAACAGTAATTATAACAATTAAATTCAATATTTTTTTCTTCTCTGTTGAACGCATTCACTTATTTATTTCAGCTAAATGCATTTTCTGGACCTACTATGTATCATATGCTAAGCTAAACACTAGAACTGGAAGGAGAATCACTATTTAAGTTCCACCTCCAAAAGGCTCCCAAGTTAGTTTCAGCCAGAGAATTCCTTCACTGAGCATCTGCTAATTTCAACCTACATCAACAACCAAATGTTGTGCTTGTTTCTAAGGGTGTGAAAACATTTAGGACACAGACATTCCTTTAAAAAACAGTTGATCCTCTGTAAACAAGAATGGATGGATAGTAAGTATAGAAATAGGTATGTTCTAATAAGTATAATAAAAGTTTATAGATGTCATATAAGCATCATTGCAGGGTTTGGTATTGTTACAAAGGAGATATTGTCAATCCTAAGGAACAGAGAGAAGGTTCAAGGAACTTGAACCTAATCCCATAGTCAGTGGTGAGTTTCTGATCCAGAAAGAACAAATTCTTGCTGCTCTGGCCTATGGTCCAGAGAAATTAAACACCATTGACTTGATGTCACTACAAGTGCAAGCGACATTATTTCTACCCTGTAAAAAATAATAGCAGCCATTAGAAAGATTTTCTCCAAGCTTTATTAGCAGTTGTAAACTAAACAGATACTTACCAAAAAAGGCCACTTAAAATGTCAATTTTATGAATGTGAAAAAGGATTAACAAGCCTAAAAGGACGGTGATAGAGAAAGAATGGTAAAATAATTCAGTGTCCTATGAAGTATGAACAAGTCCTAAGTATTTACAAAATAATAATACGTTGAGCTTATTACATATTATAAAAGAAATTTAAAAGTTAGGAACTTTATTACCAAAAAAGTGAGAGCCAGACCGTTAGTCAATATCTCTAATTGAGCCAAGCCAAATGGAAAGTATATTGTGTCTCTTGGACTGAAGGCCCCCTCTTTCTCACCAAAGGCTGGGCAGGTTTCCCTTTTGACAACTGCATGAGAAAATATCACTGATATTTCAAAAGAACCCCGTTTTGAGTTTACTTTTAGCAGAGTCAAGCCTCTCTATGCATTACTAGCAAATTGGCAAACTCATCAATCAGTAATAATTTATGGTTTCTGATCAGGCACACTTAATTTACAGACATTCTTTGGACAAACATTGTTCTGGCAGGTTCAATAGGCATAGAAGTAACTTCAGTATTATACATGAGCCATCCATTCTGTGATGTCTGTTGTCACGATATGCTAATGACAACACAGAGTTTCACCTCCTATGTGAGCAAATTCTTCATGTCCAAACTGTAGGAAAATGGTGGCAGATTCTGTCATGATAAGGTTTTCTTAATATTCTAAAAATGATATCTCATTTTCTTAAAACTTAATGATATAATAAGGGAATAAGATTATGTTTTCTGAGACCCATGACCTCAGGATCCATTCATATTAAAGAAAGACTATTGTCAGGGAGATGGTAATGATTGCCAGCATCTTTTTTTTTCTTTCTCTTTTACTTTTTAAATTATGAAAGTATGATAACACATTTAGAGGAGACTTAAAAAATGCAGAACAAAATTACATATAGTTCCACTATATACTACAATTTTTTTAAGTAGTTAAATAAAGATTTTTAGCTGGAGTTTCAATATCAAACTCTCAAAAATTAACAGAGTGAATAGACAGAAAAGTAGAATACAGTAAACCTGACAAGGCCTATGAACCAATTCAACATAATTAAGATTTATACAATTTTCACACAACAGCAAGTTACAAATTCTATTCAAGTTCCCATAGGCTATAAACCTGGAGACACTGGAACATATCCAGGGACATAAAAGAAGGCGCAAAAATTTCATGGCCTAAAGATATTGAAATCATACAGAGTCTGTTCTCTTAGAACTGTGGAATTATGTTAGAAATCAATATCAAAGATATTTGAAAATAATCCACATATTTTCAAGTGCAGTGTGACAACTACCAAGAGAGATCTTTGACTTAGCCATTGAAAGCCTCGATAAAGTTAAAAGGCTGAAAAAACACAGAGGGTAATTGCAGAGAAGGAAACATTTAGCTGAGAAATTATACCAAAATGATAAATTACTTTAAAAATCTCATGTATTTGGAAATTAAATGCCCACTTTTAAATGAGGGGTATATCCAAGAAGCTATAACAAGGAAAATTAGAAACTATTTGTGACAGAATGAAAATGAAAAGAGAACTTACCAGAATTTGTTTCATGCAGCTGAAGCTGCTCAATGCAACTAAATACAATGTGGAATCTTGAATAAGGTGGGGGGACAAATAATGGACACTAGCATAAAATTTCGTGTGTCATCTTTTTGAATGTCCATTGTATGCTTGGCACGAAGTCAAGCGCTTTTCATGATCTCAAGTATATTTCATATGACACTTAAAATAACTCTGTAAGGGAAATATTACTGTCTTCATTTAACAGAAAGGAGAGCCGGCATGGAGCTTGTAGCATTAAGTCACTTAACAAAGGTTGCACAAACAAGTGGCAGAAAAGAGATTCAAACCAAAACCCATCAACCGCCTAAGCAGGGTTTCAGAGAGTTCACATTAACTCCACATCACTGGTAAGAGTCGCGTTTTGGTGTCTGTCTTTTGCCTCTCTTGTTTTGTTTTGTTTTTTGTATCTTGGCCTGAGTTTTATCACCTGGTAGATAGGTGAAGGGTGAGCATTGCTACCCTGACACTCTTTTCAATTAGCACGGAAGGGCTTGCAGGAGTCTGATCATTGTATTGGCGCCACTCCTCAGGTGGCGCTAGTGGTAAAGAACCCGCCTGCCAATGCAGAAGACAGAAGAGACGTGGGTTCAATCCCTGGGTTGGGAAGACTCCCTGGAGGAGAGCATGGCAACCCATTCCAGTATTCTTGCGTGGAGAATCCCACAGACAGAGGAGCCTGGTGGGCTACAGTCCATGGGGTCGCAAAGAGTCAGACACGACTGAAGAGACTTAGCATGCACAGCACTATCACATATAATTGCTAAGTGGTGATAACACAGTAATTGTCACTGCTTCTTTTAGAATTCAGACATTGAGAAGTTTAAACTCAGTCATAAACTGCAAGACAGAAGCTGTGTCTATGCATGCAAGGTTTAATAAGACCTTATAATACACTCTATCCAATTTTATCTGCTTGTTTACGAGATGACATAAGTACAGAGTGAAGGAGAGTGACATGATGCCTAGTTCCATTGTTGTTTTAGGCTCTTGATAGCCAAGTCTATAAACATAAAAAGGTCTCTGGTCAATTGAGAATATGTGTCTTTCCAAGTTTTTCTCCCCAGTGGTCATTTTTTTTAAATGTATTGTTAATTGGAGGATAATTGCTTTACAACGTTGTATTGGTTTCTGCTGGTCTTAGTTCTACTTTCTAACAGAATTCCATCTATAGTGAAATTTTCAAGACTGATTTAACTGTCAAATTTGTTTGACATTTTCTATGCTATAAAGATTTCTCCTTCAGGAAAATAGCCGTTTGTCAACAGTCAGCCAGTCAGTCAGTCAGTTCACTCACTCAGTCTTGTCCGACTCTTTGTGGTCCCATGAACCGCAGCACGCCAGGCCTCCCTGTCCATCACCAACTCCTGGACTTTACTTAAATTCATGTCCATCAAGTCAGTGATGCCATCTAGCCATCTCATCCTCTGTCCACTTCTCCTCCTGCCCCCAATCCCTCCCAGCATCAGGGTCTTTTCCAATGAGTCAACTCTTCGCATGAGGTGGCCAAAGTACTTGAGTTTCAGCTTCAGCATCAGTCCTTCCAATGAACACCCAGGACTGATCTCCTTTAGGATGAACTGGTTGGATCTTCTTGCAGTCCAAGGGACTCTCAAGAGTCTTCTCCAACACCACAGTTCAAAAGCATCAATTCTTTGGCACTCAGCTTTCTTCATAGTCCAACTCTCACATCCATACATGACCACTGGAAAAACCATAGCCTTGACTAAATGGACCTTTGTTGGCAAAGTAATGTCTCTGCTTTTTAATATGCTGTCTAGGTTGGTCATAACTTTTCTTCTAAGGAGGAAGCGTCTTAATTTTATGGCTGCAGTCACCATCTGCAGTGATTTTGGAGCCCCCCAAAAGTCTGTCACTGTTTCCCCATCTATTTGCCATGAAGTGATGGGACCAGATGCCATGTTCTTAGCTTTCTGAACATTGAGCTTTAAGCCAACTTTTTCACTCTCCTCTTTCACTTTCATCAAGAGGCTCTTTAGCTCTTCTTTGCTTTCTGCCATAAAGGTGGTATCATCTGCCTACCAGAAACTATTGATATTTCTCCCGGCAATCTTGATTCCAGCTTGTGTTTCATCCAGGCCAGTATTTCTCATGATACACTCTGCATGTAAGTTAAATAAGCAGGGTGACAATATACAGCCTTGAAGAACTTTCCCTATTTAGAACCAGTCTGTTGTTCCATGTCCAGTTCTAACTGTTGCTTCCTGACCTGCATTCAGGTTTCTCAAGAAGCAGGTCAGGTGGTCTGGTACTCCCATCTCTTTAAGAATTTTCCACTGTCTGTGGTGACCCACACAGTCAAAGGCTTTGGCATAGTCAATAAAGCAGAAATAGATGTTTCTAGAAAAACATCTATTTCTGCTTGCTGTAACGCAATATATAAAAAAGGAAAACCCAAGGTTTGAGCTCTAAATCTTGATTATCATATGGATCCTTATTTTTAAATCTTACCTTCAGGTAGTCTTCTCATTTTCCTACCTCTATTCTACCTCTACTGCTATTATTTTTGGTGCCAAAGCTTTTTGTAATCCTTTCTGGAAATTATTTTTTGTGTTTAAAATACAGTGTAGGATTTCCCTGGTGGTTCAGTAGTGAAAAATCTGCCTGCCAATGCAGGAGACACAGGTTTAATGCCTGATCTGGGAAGATCCCACATGCCACAGAGCAACGAAGCCCGTGTGCCCTGACTACCAAGCACAGGTTTAGCTGCTCAGTGGTTGCAAGCTGCAATCTGTGCTCGAGAGCCTGGGAGCTGCAACTACAGAAACCCACAGGCTCTAGGGCCTGTGTCCTCAACAAGAGAAGCCAGCGCAATAAGAAGCCCTCACACTCGAAAGAAGAGGAGCCCCCGCTTGCTGCAACTAGAGGAAAGCCCATGCAGCAACTAAGACCCAACACAGCCAAAAATAAATAAATATAACATACAGTGTTGAGTTGTCAAGTTACCACATGTTCTATTTGGTCAAAAAATCCCTTCCACCTTGCTCAATCACTGTTAGAGCGCTGCAACCAGCAGCGCTGTAGCTCTTTCCCTGTAAGACTAGGTGACTTTCCAGATTACACTCTGGGCTTCTGTCATCAGGGTGGGAATACCAGACTGAGAGGTATCCATGCTGCTGCTGCTGCTGCTGCTAAGTTGCTTCAGTCATGTCTGACTCTGTGCGACCCCATAGACGGCAGCCCACCAGGCTCTGCCATCCCTGGGATTCTCCAGGTAAGAACACTGGAGTGGGTTATCATTTCCTTCTCCAATGCATGAAAGTGAAAAGTGAAAGTGAAGTCACTTAGTCGTATCTGGCTCTTTGAGACCCCATGGACCGCAGCCCACCAGGCTCCTCCATCCATGGGATTTTCCAGGCAAGGGTACTGGAGTGGGGTGCCATTGCCTTCTCTGGGTATCCACGCTAAGTGAGTTTTTAAAGTGGACCTGGTTCTTGAATGGTACTTTGATAGCAGGTACAAAGAGTGGAAAACAGGATTTTCATGCCTAATAAACCTTTCCCAAATATTTCATCAGAAGGGATCTCGGTAAACAGGTTTAAACCATAAATATCACCAGATTATAAAGTGAGTAAATGCAGTGTTACCAATGGTCAAAAAAAAAAAAAAAGATTCCAAAAGAAATGCCAGCAAGATGTTTTCCTCAGTGAAAGACCGATCTCAAGCCTGCATCCAGCTTTGTTCCTATAGGTGCTCTGGTTGGAGGAGAGCCTTCAGAGACACTTTGAGAACTTGATTGAAAGTATATCCTACCTCCCCATTTTTCTGATTCCTCAAAGGAATCATCGATTAGTGGGTCCTCGGTAGCAGAGCCCACTGTAGGGGAGGAATGTAAATCCCAGGAGACTCTACATCATCCCATTCCCTTCATTTGTTCCTGATGGGACACTGAATGCTGATCCCATGGATCATATTTCCAGCTCACTGCATAGACTATCTCCAAAATGATGTCTGTGTAATTCCAGATAAGCACAAGGTTAAAACAGAACCAAAATTTATTGAGCAACTGGGCTTCCCTTGTAGCTCGGTCAGTAGAGTCTGCCTGCAATGCAGGAGACCTGGGTTCGATCCCTGGGTTGGGAAGATCCCCTGGAAAAGGAAGTGGTAACCCACTCCAGTATTCTTGCCTGGAGAATCCCAAGGACAGAGGAGCCTGGCGGGCTACAGTCTATGGGGTCGTAAGAGTCACACGAGAGACACATCTGAGAGACTAAGCACATTGATTGGGCTTCCCAGGTGGCACTGGTGGGAAAGAACCTGCCTGCCAATGCAGGAGACATAAAAGATGTGGGTTCGATCCCTGTGTTGAGAAGCTCCCCTGGAGAAGGAAATGGCAACCCACTCCAGTATTCTTGCCTCGGAAATCCCATGGACAGAGGAGCCTGGTGGGCTACAGTCCACAGGGTTGCAAAGTCAGGCACAACTGAAGTGACTTAGCATAGCATAGCATAATAAATATGGGGCTCTGTGATAAATACTTTACCTACATTTTCTCATTTAATCCTTAGACTACTCAAGAGCAGGAGGTGTTATTAATCCCAGTAACAGATGAGAAGGCTGAGAGTTAAGTCCCTTGTACAGGGTCACAGAGCCATGAAGAACTAGAGCCGTATCACTTGCGGGATTCCCAGCTGGCAGAGTGGTAAAGAATCTGCCTGCAATATAGAAGTACAGGTTGCATCCCTGGGTGGGGAAGATCCCCTGGAGGAGGAAATGGCAACTTACTCCAGTATTCTTGGCCTGGAAAATTCCATGGAGAAAGGAGCCTGGCAGGTCACAGTCCATAGGGTATCAAAGCGTCAGACACGACTGAGCACACTCACACTCACACACTTGTGCTCTCAGTCACTACCGAGTTCTGTCTTCTGGGAGTCTACAGTCCAGTTAAAGAAATAAGACATCACCATATGAAATGCTGGCCACACACAACCCACACAGGAAGACAGTATAACTAAATAATTTATTGAGAGGAAAGTATATAGCTACCATTAAGAATTTTGAGGTGCAGCAGAAACTAACACAATATTGCCAGTAAACCTCCAAAAACAATTAAATATTAAAAAATTAATTAAAAATTCATCTTTTCCCTGTACCCCCCCAAAAAAAGAATGTTGAAGAATTCAAGACAAGAAAATTTTTAAAGGTTACTGAAGTACATCTTAAAAAGAAAGATGAAATTGAGTCGGTGTTCGTTTGGCAGGTAGAATCAGAAGGTGAGAAGGGCTTTCATTGTTGCACTGAGGATTTGTAGGCTGTGTTTATAATATAAACTGCCAATGCTATCATTTAATCAGCAGCTTCAGTAAGAATAAGTCACACTTTCCGGGGTGCTATTACAAGTGGAGAAAGCAGTTTCCTATACAGAGACTTATTAAGGTTTGTTGACTTCTATTCCATTTCTAGAAACCTTTCCCAAGGGGGTAGAAGAGATTGAGGAAAAGATATGAACTAAGGCAAAACATTTTTATTGAGCACCTGTCTTGTGCTGGTCAGTGTGTGTGACCCGACCCTGGATGTAGCCTTGAACCACATCAGGAAGTTCCTCTCAGAGTTTCCAAGAGTGTTCAACAAAAAAACTGTTTTCAAATTGAATGTCCAACAATCAGAGGTTGTTTAAATAAACTGTATCATGTCCTTAGGGCTAAACACTGAGAAGTTATGAAAAATCATGTTTTCAAGTATATATAAGAGCACTGGGAGATGTTCAGAGTAATGTATACCAAAAAAAATACCCGCCCCCCCCCGCCCCGCCCCCCGTGACTATGCAGCTTTCCAGGTCAAAATTTGATCTTCTCTAACTGCAGTGGGAATAAAAATCTGAGAAAGAATCAAAGAAAGTAAGTTTTTAAGTGGTTCTGCTTACATTATGACCCCAATTTTCAATATATATGATAGTATTTCAAACATGTATTTATATATACACCCAAACCAAATGAGTGTGGTTATTTCCTGGTGACAGCATTATACTCAATTTTAACTTTCTTATTTATATGTCTTTATGTTTTTTAAAATGTACAGGCTTCACTTTTAACACCTGAAAAAAAATTTTGAAATAAGAATGAAATAACTGGCTGCCCTTCATCGCAGCACTGTTTATAATAGCCAGGACATGGAAGCAACCTAGATGCCCATCAGCAGACGAATGGATAAGAAAGCTGTGGTACATATACACTATGGAATATTACTCAGCCATTAAAAAGAATTCTTTGAATCAGTTCTAATGAGATGGATGAAACTGGAGCCCATTATACAGAGTGAAGTAAGCCAGAAAGATAAAGACCAATACAGTATACTAATGAATATATATGGAATTTACAAAGATGGTAACGATAACCCTATATGCAAAACAGAGAAAGAGACACAGATATACAGAACAGACTTTTGGACTCTGTGGGAGAAGGCGAGGGTGGGATGTCCTGAGAGAAAAGCATTGAAACAAGTATACTATCAAGGGTGAAACAGATCACCAGCCCAGGTTGGATGCATGAGACAAGTGCTCGGGGCTGGTGCCCAGAGGGATCGGATGGGGAGGGAGGTGGGAGGGGGGATCGGGATGGGGATTACATGTAAATCCATGGCTGATTCATGTCAATGTATGGCAAAAACCACTACAATGTTGTAAAGTAATTAGCCTCCAACTAATAAAAATAAATGGAAAAAAAAAAGGATAAATAGTCATGATCAAACCAGTCAGTCCTAAGGAAAATCAACCCTGGATACTCATTGGAAGGACTGATGCTGGGAAACATTGTAGGCAAAAGGAGAAGAGGGCAGCAGAGTGTGAGATGGTTGGAGGGCATCACCGATTCAATGGACATGAACTTGGGCAGACTCCAGGAGATGGTGAGGGACAAGGAAGCCTGGCGTGCTACAGCCCATGGGCTTGCAAAGAGTCGGACGTGACTTAGCGACTGAACAACAATTCCTTAACACTGAAGATCTCTCCCAAGCATCTTCAGATTTTCAGTTCCTGTTTGTGGAAATAAAGCCCACACTAATGAAATACAGCAGAGTGGTTTCGGATGATGTATTGGTGGTTCAGTCGTTCAGCCGTGTCCAACTCTTTGCGACCCTTTGGACTGTAGCCCGCCAGGCTCCTGTGTCCATGGGAGTCTCCAGGCAAGAATACTGGAGTGGGTTGCCATTTCCTCCTCGAGATGCAGTTAATTCCACTTCTCCTTCATTTGTTCAGTTGGTCCCACATCCAGAACTGAAAGCACTTGTTCCGCCTCCAGAAACACCTGCCATCCAGGCTTTATGATTTCCTGTCCATCATGTCGGGGCAGCTCCAGCTCAGAGATGGACAACTGCAGCAAATTTACAAGGTGGATTGTTGGAACCTCGCAAAGTTCAGGAAACCACAAGTCACACAAGACACTGGGCTGGGAAAATAGTGCAGGATTTCTAAACCCTCTTCTTCAAGACAAAGTGACTAATAGGTAAAATATATCTGTAACCACACATGTACATAGTATGCACTTAATAAACACTGCTTTCTATTTTCCTTATTTATTTTAACCAGACCTTAAAACAACATGTCTTCATAAACTTTTACAGCCAAGTCAAATTGTCAGAAAACTGGAAGGAATGCTTGCATCACAGATATGATAATATTGTTGGGGAAAGTCTAGGCTGCAAAAGATTGTAATTATTTCATTTTTAATAACCTAATAGTCAAAATAGTAGAAATACATTATATGGGACTGTATGGGAAAATATTATCACTGGTAAGACTCAGTATATCCAGTTGACAAGTAGCTTTTTTTTCAATTAAAAAAATGAAAATCTAAGCTGAAAATGCATTTGCGGGGAGAAAGGGGGAAATATATGATTAAATTAAGCTACTTCTTTAAAACCAAGTCTTGTTTCAAAAGGAATTGCATTATGCCTTGTTCTCCTTCTCATATTCGAACATCGGAGCCAGGACTGAAATCCTGGATTTTTCGGGCGCCTGCATTTTAAAAGATTTTGTTTATGTTAAGGATTAGTTCACTTTAATAGGTATGTTTTAAGGAAAACATTACCTTTGGGTGACCTCTGGGATTTGAAGGTGAAAATTCAGTCACTGGAAAAAAAAAGTTGTCTTAGTTGTCATGGATGAAATCTCTAACCTTAAAGACAATTGTGTGTCTTCCCGTGTCTTCCTCCAGCAATAAAAAACAGTTGAAGCCCAGCTGGCGCAAAGCAGGTCCTGATGGATCATGATTCTTCACTAGAAAAACACAGGCCAGTTAAAAATAAACATGTTAATGGAAAATAAATAAACTAGTGGAATTTTATAGAAGCAGCATAGCATTTTCAGTGATCTTTCAGGAAGCATGTTCCAAACCATTCCCCCCAATTCTAAAATTGTTATTATAAGCTAAGCATTTTACCTCTAGAGAGAGGGATACAATTGTGCTGGTTATCATATATCAGAATTACACAGGACATCATCTGTTAATGATCATTTATTCCTAGTTACTTGAAGAATAATACCCAGTAATTATAGCAAATGTAAGTCAAATAGTAATAGCATCCTCTGCATAGTATAGTAATTATAAGTTATGTCCATGCACCTGGGACAATGGTCTTTTATGCTTGGTATTAAATCTGTGCTACAATTTATTCATAATACCATCACTGGGACTGAAGAAAGGAAGCTTGGGTGTAGAAAGGAAACTTGTCCTCCTTTCACATTTCCAATAAGTCATTTGAAGAAAACTGCTCTTTGCATGCCTTGCTAAACCCAATTACCACCAAGACATCATAAACAAATATTCATTGCATTTACAGCTGGTTCTTTATTGCACAATGCAAAATGTATTGTTAAAATTTAAACCATTTAAACTGTCCAGATTTCTGCATCCATTTAAAATTTAATTGAAAAAAACCTCAAGCATGTGTTGCAATATTTTCTTATCTTGCGACTGCTGCTAAATGAACAATCATATAATACTCTCAAGTCTAGCAAAAGCCAGACAAAAATGTAGACAGGCATCTCTGGCTTTGATATTTGTTAACACTGGAATCTACCAGTTTGCTTAAGTGGAAAGACACTAAATAAAAGTTCTGTAAAATTTTAAGATGAAATGGAACCATTAAAAAGAATTTGATGGACCCCACAGTTAGTAGAATTGGCCACCATCAATCTTCTGGAGGCTCAATGCAGGCTTGGAAGGAAGTACTGAATGTCACTGAGGCTGTCCTTACTGAGTTAATAGGTCCATTAATTATGCATGTACATCATTCTAGTCTATAGGAGAAAAAACTAAGTAATAACTCAAGGGAAAATAACTCTCACTGAAAGGGAAAATAAGATTCTTCAAGGCTCCTCTGGGTCTGGTCCTACTCTCAGGCCTTTCTAAGAACACACTCACAGGTAGCTCCAGCCTGACTGCAAGAGTCTCCTTCCAGGCTTTCTGTCCTGCAAGGAAGTAACTACTCTGTAACAGACACCTGTCCTCTGGTTCTTCACCTAGTACGCAGGAACCCACCAGTCAGGTTTTATCTTAAACATCTTCTCCTCCAGGGAGCCTTCCGTGCTCCCTCGCCAACTGCGGAAAGTTACTCGCCATCAATGTGCTCTACCAACAGCCTTTGCTTTCCCCTGATTTCCATCTGCTTGTTTATTTCCCTAGCACTCTCTTCGCATTTGGGGTAGGCAGGGACTGTACCAGCTCAACATCAGACGTCTAGTACCTACCACCGTGGCCGGCACAGAGCATGAGCCCAGTAGATGTGTGTTTGTTAGGGGATGACCCTAGGCCTGGCTTGTCACCTTGGTGTCCAGGCATAGCTTCCGGCATGGGGTGAGAGGGCAACTCTGCAGGAAGGAGCTGAAGAATACCTGGAGGTGTGCTGGGAAAAAGCTCACCTTGGTGTCATGAAGTCTGATCATTTAATCCTCCAGTAGTTTCCCTCTTTTATCCTGTTTCATTTCTCTATCCTTCCTTCATTTAATTATATGTATTGGACCTTCTTGGAGTCTTTTAATATATGCCAGTCTTTACTGTTACATTCTATGAAGGGCATTTTCCAAGCTATTTGCTTGTGGGAAATTTTGTTGAAAGCAGTCACCAAGATATGAGGTATATTGCTCTCAGGGAACAAAAATTGGAGAAGGTCTGTCCTGGATAAACCTTTCTGTAATGCTATATAATTTTTTATCACTGTATCTATAAAACAGAATTAAAAATTATCTGCAATAATCTTATATGAATATTCAGGGTTGATTTCCTTTGGGATTGACTGATTTATCTCCTTGCTGTCCAAAGGACTCTCAAGAGTCTTCTCCAGCACCAGTTTGAAAGCACCTATTCTTTGGCGCTCAACCTTCTTTATGATCCAGCTCTCACATCCATACATGACTACTGGAAAAACCATAGCTTTGACTATAATAATATCTAATTCTGCCACAGCAAAATAAAATAAATTACCTTAAAGATAAATTCTTAAGGTGCATCTGTTCTGTTTTCAATAGCTTAACAATATCTATTCACTCTCTTCTTAACAACCTGCTAAAGTGTATCCACACTGCAATAAACTCATGCTGCAAAGGTGAAAACTAGAATTACAAAACATTGCTTAATTTTCTCACATTTACAACTATGTCATATACAAATTGTAAGATTAAAATTTAGAAAATTTTTGCAGTCCTTTTACCTCCCTGGCATAATTAGACATGTAATACTGTGAAATGAAGTGAAAGTGTTAGTCACGCAGTTGTGTCTGATTCTTTGTGACCCTATGGACTATAGACCGCCAGGCTCCTCTGTCCATGGAATTAATTCTCCAGGCAAGAATACTGGAGTGGGTAGCTATTCCCTTCTCCAGGGGATCTTCCTGACCCAGGGATCAAACTCAGGCCTCCTGCATTGCAGGCAGATTCTTTACCTTCTGAGCCAGGGAAAGTTAATAAATAGGAGTAGGGGAATATTAATCATATATAAGACGAAAATAGGATCCCACCACTTAGAAACCAGTCAAAACATCTTCCTATATTTGAAAATAGTCCCATCATCTTGACCTTTTAATGATTGTTAGTTAATAATATTTATTTTTAGAAATATGAAGCAGTTGAAGCTTTTATCCCTAAACAATATTTTCAGTATCCATATTGAACACTTGAAAACCACTAAACTGAATTTCACTGAGCTTCTCATGATAACAGGAAATCCTGCCACCGCAGCATGTTCAAAATTAGGAAAGCATCTGATCGTTTGATAAAGAACTACAAGCTATTTAGACCTGTGACTCAAACTTTAAGAAATGATATAAAACAAGGATAATGAAGAATTTCCAGAAGAGCTGCTTTTGTTTGTTTGGGATGTTCAAGCAGGAAAGTAAATTGCCAAATAAGACCAGAAGCATAAATTAGCTCAAGAGACAGCTCAGACATCTTTATGGAGGGAGAAAATTGATGGGCCCAGCCTTGGAGCACAGAGGTGGAGTTAAAGGGCATGAGCTTGTCTTCTATCAAGCAATCCTTGAAGGCAATGCACAGTAATGTCTCTAAAAAATGTCACTTTTCAGGATATCCCTCTTTATATGCATTGACCAAGCAAGGGTGAAGTGGGAAGACAACCCTTTATTGGAGCAACCAGTCTGTCAGCTAACACTAGACTTCCTGGAACCAGAATCTCAAATAGTAAGATTGACCCAACTCCTAAGATTTCCAAGTTGACATTGTCCTGTAGTTAACACTAGAAGATTTTTTTAATGAGTTCTTAATAAACAAACATGTTCTGAATATGGTTGAATCTTTATTCATTAAGCATATTCTAAACATCTTTATGACACACAGAAACATAAATCCTTAGATTATAGGCTTAACAGGTAGTTTAAAAAAAATAGTACTCTAGGAAAAAAGAAAACAATCCCCTGATTCGTGTCTTGTGAAAAACATGGTCTTTGTGGACTTCACAGAGGAGATAGAGTCACAGAGAGGTCTTTACGAACTTTTGGTTAATAACCACTTTAATCTCTCAAACACCAGTCCTCCAAATTCCATGAACTTGATTATAGTCACTTTTTAAAATAAGAATAAAGAGTGCTCAGCTGTGTCCTGAGTAAGATACTTAATATAGTGATGATGCTGGTGGCTGTTTCCAGCATCCAAACACCATCTAAGGAGACAACAAGGAGCAGTAGTGAAACTTCGCGATACAATTACAGAAGCCTGGGAGGGGATCTGAATTATTTAGGGTTGGCAAATAAACCCTTTAAAAAAAAAAAAAAACCTGAAACAAACCGGTAAAGTGAACCTAAAATAGTACCTACCAGCTGTAGGCATGATCTGAAGTAATGTGCATAAAGTGCCTACCACATCAGAAAACTCAGTAAGACTAAGTTATAATTACTGCTCTGACCAGATATTCAGTTCAGTTCAGTCGCTCAGTCGTGTCCAATTCTTTGCAACCCCATGGACCACAGCACGCCAGGACTCCCTGTCCATCACCAACTCCCGGAGCTTACTCAAACTCATGTCCATAGAGTCAGTGATGCCATCCAACCATCTCATCCTCTGTCGTCCCCTTCTCCTTCTGCCTTCAGTCTTTACCAGCATTAGGGTCTTTTCAAATGAGTCTGTTTTTTGCATCAGGTGGCCAAAGTATTGGAGTTTCAGCTGCGGCATCAGTCCTTCCAATGAACATCCAGGACTGATTTCCTTTAGGATGGACTGGTTGGATCTCCTTGCAGTCCAAGGGACTCTCAAGAGTCTTCTCCAACACCATGGTTCAAAAGCATCAATTTTTCAGTGCTCAGCTTTCTTAATAGTCCAACTCTCACATCCATACATGACTACTGGAAAAACCATAGCCTTGACTAGATGGACCTTTGTTGGCAAAGTAATGTCTCTGAACCAGGTATTATTTTGCTATAAAATGTTTCTGTCTCATTTAGTCCTGAGAAGAGCCCATTCCCTTCGCAGATGAAGACAGCAGACCCAGCAAGGATCAGTAACTTGCATGAGGCATGTGGCTGGCAAGTGACAGAAGCAAAATTTAAATCCAGTCTGTCTGCCTGCAGAGCCTGTTGTCTGCCACTCAGCGAGGTGGGAGAAGGGCTAGAGTTTTCTTCTTGTTTCCCTGAACGCCAAAGAGCATGGTATTGGGAAGAAAAGGAGGAAAGGAATCCTACACTCTGTAATTCTTCCCATAGACCTGTTAAAGCAAATCTGACATCTGGATCTACCAAAAAAAGTCTGACCAGTGAAATCACCACCTTTCTAGTCTTTTATTTATTTAGTTTAGTTTAGTTTTGGCTGTGCTGGGTCTTTGTTGCTGCAAGTGGGCTTTCTCTAGCTGTGGTGAGCGGGGGCCACTCTCTCGTTGCAACGTGCGGGCTTCTCATTGCAGTGGCTTCTCTCGTTGCGGAACACAGGCTCTAAGCACATGGGCTTCAGTAGTTGCAACACATGGGATCAGTAGTTATGGCACATAGGATTAGTTGTTCTGTGGCACGTGGTATCTTCCTGGATCACGGTTGGAACCCCCATCTCCTGCATTGGCAGGCAGTTTTTTTTTTTTTTTATTTACCACTGAGCAACCAGGGAAGCCCCTTTCTAGTCTTTTAAAGACTATTTTGCTTTTTCTAGGAAGTTTCATTATGCATTTCTTCATTCATTTGTTCAACAATACTAAACAACCTCTTATACACTCATGATTGGGTTGGGCTCCACGGAAATGCAATGAAATGGACAATGCTGACCTGAGTATAAGGGCATAAATTCCATTTGGTGTGAGAAGCAGAGAAGCTTCAAAAGAAATGCAATTAAATCAAGTTAGGAAGCAGAGTAGCAGTTCAATTTAGAGATGGGTGCCATCTGATACATTTTTTGGACATGTTATGTAGTGGATGAAAAAAATCAAGACCCATGGGAAATCATGTTAGAAATTCAAACAAGGTTTCTCAACAACCAGGATGTGTGTGGACATTAGAAATGCTAAAAAAAATAAATTTAAAAAAGTGATGGCTTATTTGAAGAAACATCTCCTTGAAGTCACATGCAACATTTTCTTTTAATTCGGGAAGGTGTAGTTGCTTTACAATCTTGTGTTAGTTTCCTCTGTACAGTGAAGTGGATCAGCTATACCCCCTCCTTCTTGGACCTTCCTCCCACCCGTACTCTCCCATCCCACCCTCTAGGTCATCACAGAGCCCCAAGCTGAGCTCCCTGTGCTATACATCAGCTTCCCACCAGCCATTTATTTTACACATGATAGTGTATGGATGTCAGTCCTAATCTCCCAGTTTGTTCCACCTTCCTTCACCCTTCCCTGTGTCTATAAATCTATTCTCTGTGTTTGCATATCTATTCCTGCCCTGCAAATACAGGTTCACCTGCCATTTTCCTAGATTCCACATATGCATTACACAGTACTTGTTTTTCTCTTTCTGATTTATTTCACTCTGTATGACAGTCTCTAGGTCCATCCACATCTCTACAAATGACCCAACTTTGTTCCTTTTTATGGCAGAGTAATATTCCATTCTCTCTCTCTCTCTCTATATATATATATATACACACACCACATTTTTTTTAATCCATTCATATGTTGATGGACATTCATTAAGTTTCCTTCCACATCCTGGCTATTGTAAATAGTGCTTCAGTGAACATTGGGGTGCATATGTCTTTTTGATATATGTTTCTCTCAGGGTTTGTGCCCAGTACATTAGTTTTTTAGTTAATAAATTGGCAAAACTATACTCTAAAAAATCTGTACATCAAAATGGATGTTTCCAGGTTGCTCTACCAGAAGTCCAAGGATTACTTATATTTACAGAATCAAAAACCTGTGCCTAAAATCTTAAATGTGTATTTATACATCCTTCATATTTGAGAAGAGGGGATTGTATTTCTCTCAACACATGAAGTGCTAGGTATGCTAGCTATTGTACAGCTATCGATATGGCACGTGTATTGAATGATACTGATTTATCATCTTTAGCTCTATTTTAGTGTAGCACCTTTTCCCAAAATATGTTGCATTGTGACATTGTAAAAGTCATCTACTAGTTGCAATAACACACTGTAAGCTTGTGCATAAAACTCTGGCCTCTCCGCTACCTTCTCAGTTCCCAGAATCTGTTGCTGGGTTGCTCCAAGTTCTGAACTCTGGCTGCTCAAACCAGAACATCTCTGCAGGTCTCCCATTGAGTTTTAACAGCTAAGCATGATGTAGACCCAGACTGCCAACAGTCTCACAGCTGTTTTGTTTGTTTGTCTGTTTGTTTTAAAAAGGCAACTGATACGAGGCAGCTTCCTTCTCCTAGTGTCAACTTGCCTCTGCCTTGGACTTTCTTCCCGTGCCCCCACACAGCTTTTTTTCATGTTTTATCCAGGGTATCCAGTTATCTCCAAGGGAGGTAATCCAGGTGCAACCTACTCAGCTGTAAACAAGAGCAGAGCTCTAGACTTGAAGGTAGTGTGTGCCTGTTTACTTGCTCAGTTGTATCTGACTCTTTTGTGACCCCATGGACTGTAGCCCACCAGGCTTCTCTCTGTCCATGGGATTTTTCAGGCAAGAGTACTGGAGTCAGTTACCATTTCCTCCTCCAGAGAAATATCACTATTTAAAAAGTGCTCTAACATCACTTTTTAAAATGTGCTTCAAGACTATCAAAATGAAGACCTTTTTGATATCTTTTCTCTCTCTTACCAAAAATGAAAAATATTTGCCTCTCACAGACAATTCCCATATAGCACTCACAGGTCTTCAAAAATTAGAGAAGCATTTTGTAATTTCAGATGGATTTGTTTCAACCACCCAATCACTACTAATTTTGGGTGGTAATCAAGATAGCTAATTTAGGCAATTGTGAAGGAGTCTTAGGCCACATCTTTACAAATAACTTGTGAAGTTAAGCCAGAATTCATGGATTTCCAACCATCTCATTTGCCTAATCATCTTACCAGCAAAGGTTAAGAAATTGGCCATATAGAAATAATGATCAATAAAAGGAGGTCTTAAAATAATGAAACATGCTGATACTCATGTACAACTTAGAATTTGTAATCTAAGATTGACGTGTTTGAGCTTGAGATTCAGAATTGAAAAACATATACTAAGAAGTAGATGAAAGAGGAAGAGCCAATTAAAAATATTTGTCAGGCTATTTATTTTGTTGCTAGTTTAAGAGACTTCAACTAGTCTCAACCTACTACAGGATTATATAGCATCTAGAAATTTGCCACTTACTTTGTTAGGAATATGACCTAGTATATAAAATTGTATTTCTTTTTGTGACACAAACTTGCCTTTAAATTCCTCTTCATCATTCTTTACCATCCATAAAGCTATAGTATCACAGTGAACCTTATTTATGCAATTCTACTCAATTATTTTTTTATCACTACATATAGATCTTTGGCCAAAACAAAGACAGTTCAAAGACGCACTAGTATTGTTTGCTTGTAGGGGAAACACTGAAATTATTTCTACTGCTTAATTAATTGGAAATGGCATTTGAGAAACTAAGTTTAATTTAATGAATCCAACCAAAAATATGAAAAGTCAGCTTAAAAAGATAAAATGAATTCCAGGCAAGATTAGATAGCAAATAGATCATACATATTCATATGTCCATGGAGAGAAGGTGTAGACAGAAAGCGGCTTCTCAGCTCTTAAATAAAGGACATGGAATCACAAAAGCAAACCTTATAATGTCCATTCAAACAGAGCAAGATTTTAAGCAAAGAAAAAAATAGAATTTAATTTCAACAAAAATTGCATTAAAAAAAAAAAGGTGCCTTAGGCAGCCCAAAGCCATAACCAGTAAGACCATCCTGGTGTCAGGTATAACCATACTATAAAGATGGATATATCAGAAAATATTGTTCATTCATTCATCCATTCATTAGTTTAACAATCTTCTACTGATGTCAACAAAATGTTGATATGCAGGGCAAGAGGCTGATCATGTGATAATGAACAAACAGAACCCACATTTGCTAAGCTTTCACTCCAGTAGGAGTGGTAAGTAATAATTGAGCTTCCACAGCCAGAATATAATTATAGATGGTGATAAATGCTACATAGGAAATATTTAGGAGGTGACAAAAATGTTAAGAAATCGGTGTAAGGAAGCTTGGTAATATATCCCAAGAACACAGTATTCTAAAGCAAGAATGGGATATGTGAACACTAGCATTCTGTCTCCAGAACCCACCTTCTGGATATATAAAAATCGCATATATGTCAGCAAAGCACACATGCATAGAATGGAATTTTAATGTATTTCTATTAATAGATGCATCTTTTATTTTCAAATTAATTCTTACTTTCAGGCAGCTCTTAGAGAGTTGCCTCATCTCTGGTCCTTTACCTGCACCATGCATTTAAAGTTCCTTTATCACACATATATCTTGAAAGCCAGGGTCACATTCTCCTGTGATGATCATGCCATGTCAAGCCCCAGCCTTGACACTACGGTACAGAAAATCCATATTGAAGGGATCAGATTCATGGTGATTTTAGCACTCCGTACTGCTATCAACATTATAAAGGGAGGGGTGTTGGGGGTGGGGCATAGTACATGGAAAATGAGTGGAACTGTATATTCCAAAAACTGCACCCAAAAAGCCATTGGTTTTCATCCCACATGTGGAATTTTGATACTAAAATAATTCTTTGAAAAACTCAGAGAATGCAGCCCATAAGTTTCTAAAACAGGGACACCCTTGCTAGATTCACTGGAGTCTGATGTATGACAAGCTTCACTTCAAATATGCTTTAAAAACATGATGTAACCCTGACAAGTCGGACTTGGTAACTTGGCAGAGGTAAAGTTTTTGCAGTGTATTTCTGAGTGCATTGGGTGTAAACTGCTATTGTCCTGGAAAAGTTCTTGAAAGGGATTTTTATGTCTCATCTTGTCTCTCTCAAGTGGCTGTTAAAAATAGAGTTTATTAGCAACTATTTTTCCTTGTGTTAGAGAAGGATTAACTTAATCCTGGTGAAATATCTTAACACTTCACTATATTCAACTTTATACAACTAAATTTTTATTAAGCACAATGCTAAAATAACTACAGATATCCTAAATGATCCAAAAGTTACACATTTGTCAGGTTTGTTTTTACAGACTTGTGAAACTTAAACACTGTTTTCCAAATGAGGTATTTTTGCTTTCCTGCCTATATTTAAATTATTTAAATTCTGGGTTAATGTTTATATCTTTTTTTTTCTGTAAAATGTTAGAAGATTCCTCTAGGTATTTGCATAGCATGGTAGAATTAGTCAAGGAGACATTCCAGTTCTCATTATGGTATGCAATTTATAGAATGTTTGAGGTTCTTTTTTAAAATAATCTTATTCAGATTTGGAACTATATATGTGTACTATGGCTGTTCTCTCCAACGATAAAAACTCCTATCTAAAGGCAAGTGAAATGGGCAAATGTGTTCTAATACATGATCAACCCTATAGGCTTCTTCTTTTCACTTCTGTGTGGTTTCCTGTATTCATTTGCCTTCCCATTTCAAAATATCCATTGCCCTTCCAGGAACAAAAAGTGATATACAGAAATCATCTGCCTTTCTTGCTAATAGAACAACTTAGATTTGTTGTTGTTGTTCAGTCACTCATTCGTGTCTGACCCTTTGTGACCCCATGAACTGCAGCACGCCAGGATTCCCTGTTCTTCACCATCTCCCAGAGTTTGCTCAAACTCATGTCCAATTGAGTCAGTGATGCCATCCAATCATCTCATCCTCTGTCATCCCCTTCTCCTCCTGCCTTAAGTCTTTTCCAGCATCAGGGTCTTTTCCAGTGAGTCAGTTCTTTGCATCAGGTGGCCAAAGTATTGGAGTTACAGCTTCGGCATCAGTCCTTCCAATGAAGAGGCTGGATAGCACTTATTGTTAGAACACTTAAAGAAAACTTCACTTTGCACTTTAAAGCTTGATAAATACGTTTTACTGATTATGAGAAACGTAAAATTAAAAATAAAAACGTTCTTTCTTGTTTGTCCCTATGGCTTCATCTGCACAACTGAAGATGGCAAATGCTTGCTTATTCTGATTTCTCATATGGAGTTTTAAACGGTTCCCATGGTGGGGACTGACATTTCCAGGTCACAGTCTAAAGGCACAGCCAAGGCTTTTGATTGTGGCTAATTCTACACAGCACGTGTGCTACCTTTTCTCAGGGCCTAATTTTGTTTCAGAACTGAACTGCATTTGAGCCACCTCACAAGCACTGATTTAAATCTTTCCCCACCAACCCTCCTTGGGGGATGTGGTTACATCTCTGAATTCTCTAAATGAAACCTCAACTTGATGCCAGTACATTTTAAAGGACTACAAGCCCTTGAAAAGTTTGCCCTCCCCCTCTTCAATCTCTTAAAAACGTGATTGACAGCAAAGGTCTCAGAACATTTCCAAATGCAGCCTGTATCTGACTTGGGGCCCCACCCCTACATAGATGCTGGCAGGTCCACAACGAGGCCAAGTGTCAGGGAGATTCCATGGGGGCACATAATTTAAGAGGTGCCCAAAATAGTGAGTATCAAGATTAAAAAAGTATTTTAATGCATATATTTAAAAATTAACATAAAAAACCCATGAGGAACAAATAATAAAATTTTGGAAAAAAGACACATAGTTTGGCAAGTAAATATTATGGGAAGGGAACAGTCATTTCGCATCAGCCCTGGGCTCAAGATCAAAGAGGTTACAGCATCCCTAGTGGTGGGATTATAAAGGGTGACAAACCACTAGCAGAGAGACAGGGCAACACAGGACTTTCTAGTCTTTTTTATTTTTATTTTTTGATAGAGCTTGTATTACTGTTTGTTTCCCCTTGGTTCAGAATGTGAGCAGATATTTTGATGAATACAAGGGCTGTTCCATTTTCCTTTCCCTCCACTCCAGTAATGCCCGGCCATCTCTGAATCCTTCGCTCCTGGCCTCGGTCAGGAGGCACTGGTGTGTACATAGCCCACTCCCACCTTCATCTTCTCAAGCTTCAGGACTGCCCAGACCCTCCTTCCCATTTAATCTCCAGTACCTTGCAATCAAGGTGCAGAGGATTCTAGACTTGGATGCAAAAACCTTTGGCAAGGAGACTCAAAAGAACCTAAAAATTGGGGTCAGAGATATTCACGGCTGAAGCCATGTCAGAATTGGTAATTTTAGGGAAACTCAGGGTTCCTGAATTTCCATTTCTATTTCAGCACCTCACATGCTACTCTGCCTAAGCCACACAAAAGAGCTACCTTCCCTTTATCACCCTGTATCTCTGGGAGACTGCAGTCTTAGTCCTACACCCACTGACTTACACATGAACTTGAAGGGCACAACTCTGTCCCTCGAAATGTTCATAGTAAATGGAGCCCTTGTTTCATACTTTCAGCTGGGTTTCGATGGGTAAAAGTGAACTGTTTTGTCTTAATGCATATCACCAGAGGTTGGTTCAATAGTTGCTTAACCAGGATGACTCCCTACTAAGAAAAACTATTTGATGCTAACACAATCTAGAAAAATGCAGACAAACATCTGGTTGACTAAATACAAAATTTTTAAAAATACTTTGATCCTTGTATGTTGATCAACTGGATATTTCCATAACCCACAATTTCTTTTAACAGAATGTGTATAGTGTATATTGTTTAAGATTGCTGTGGACTGGTAGTATCTGAATGTTTTTCCCAGTACGTTTGTATTTTCAACTCATAAAATTTTCTGAGTTCATTCTCTTTTGTAGCGTTCTGTTGTCAGTTCTCATAAGTAAACTTTAAAAATAATTTTCTGAAAGAAAGAGGTCTTTTTTGCTCACGCAGGGGTCTCAAGAATATTTCCCGCTTCACTTAGTGCCTATTGATCAAAATAAAGGAGGATGAAGTTCAATACATGTCTACTACTCTGTGAAACCCCTGATAAAGAGAAATGTTCATAGTAAGTGGAGCCCTTGTTTCACGCTTTCAGTTGGGTTTCGATGGATAAAGTGAACTATTTTGTCTTTACGCACGTCACCAGACGTTGGTTCAATAGTTGCTTAAACCAGGACAATTCCCTTTTCCTGAGCATGGTCTTTCTTCCACCAGGAGGCTTTAAACTGCTGGAGATTCAGAGTAATTGACCTGAGTCTATACATCACGTCTAAATAGACATGGAGTAAATTGCATAGCATTTGGTAAAACAAGTTCCTTGCTGTTCCTCTTTCAACCCATAATGACTGTAATTCAATTAGGCTTATTGCCTGTGATTTAATATGATCCTACTGTAAAATTGTTCCTTTTGCAAAACCGAGTTTAGAGTTAAACAGCCTGCTTTTCTTCAATACAAGAGAACGTGCATTCTCTTGTATTGAAACGGGATTTCATTATATTTTTTAAAAAAAAACTTTTTCCACTGTTTACTTTATCACTGGGGTCAGATAAAGGAGCCAGAGTCAAAATTAGTCTTTGCTCTGGGATGCGGGAAGTGAGGAGAGAGAAACCCCAGTGGAAATCAGTGGTGGATTTATTTGTATTTCCGTAGTGCAGAAATCACAAGGACATTAGCAATGTTGAAAGAAAAAGCATGAGGAAGGGGAGTGTCCATACTTTCATTCTTCTTATTATTATTCTTAAAATACCCTACACATAATCTTCGGATATTTTGGTACCAAGCATTGAAAATAGCCTATGGATCATAAATATTTTCAATCAATCTCAAAAATTTTCACTGTTTAAAAAAACAAACAAACAAACTTCCCAGGCTGAGTCTCCCAGAGAAAATTATGAATAGTTTCCCTTATCTAGCCATGAAAAATGCCTACATATAGAGATGATTTTTAGATTAAAAGTAATTTTTACAGGTTCAAGGGATTTTTATGCAGCTTAAAAAATACCAAATCTGAGTAGACATGATCCAGAGGATGGACTTAAGTTGCTAATATCATCCCTGGGATGAGTTGCTATTCTCTGTCTTTTGTGTCAATTTTTGTCAGGCCTAAACGAGTTTGTAAATATAAAGTAGTCAGAAGGGTCCTTGGTACGTTGCAAGTACCAAACACAAAAGAACTGCTTCAATCTCATTATGACTATTATTATTGTATGGAATAACACTGAACATTTGTTCATCCTACAAACTGCATTTCAATTCATACCTCCATAGAACTCTTGAAGATGTTGGATACTTCTCAATGAATTTAGTGACCAGCTTACACAATTTAACACATGACTCAACAGCAAAACTCTGACTATGAACATGCTATACATATAAATAGACTGCTGCTTCTTCCACCAACCAATCAAAGCTCTTAGGAGGCTTCTTGCACTTGTCTAAAAATGTGTGTGTTTAGTCGCTCAATTGTGTTTGATTCTTTGTAATCCCATGAACTGTAGCTTGCCAGGCTCCTCTGTCCATGGGATTCTCCAGGCCTGAATACATGAGTGGGTTGCCATTCCCTCCTCCAGGGGATCTTTCCAACCCAGGAATCAAACTCAGGTCTCCTGCATTGTAGGCAGATTCTTAACCATCTGAGCCACCAGGGAAGCCCTCCCTAAATTAGATGTACACTCTTTTGGACACACAGACAAAGACACACACATGTGTGTGGCCCTGGCTAGTTTACATAATCAGGGCAAACAAGGACGATGACTTGTCCAGTGCCTGAGACTCACCAGAAGCTTCAGTTCAGTTCAGTCGCTCAGTTGTGTCCGACTCTTTGTGATCCCATGGACTCCTGTCAATTACCAACTCCCAGAGTTTACTCAAACTATGTCCATCGAATTGGTGATGCCATACAACCATCTCATCCTCTGTCATCCCATTCTCCTCCAGCCTTCAACCTTTTCCAGCATCAGGGTCTTTTCCAGTGAGTCAGTTCTTCACATCAGGTGGCCAAAGTATTGGAGTTTCAGCTTCAGCATTAGCCCTTCCAATGAATATTCAGGACTGATTTCCTTTAGGACTGTTTTAAGTTTTGATTCAACAACATTGGTCCTATAACATAACAACAACTCTTCTATTCATTTCACTGAGGAATCTATACTTTCAGACAGAAGACACAAATTTACACAAAATATTTAGACTATTAAAGGATATATGTTATAAGCAATTGTTTTCATTCCTAAATTGCTTAGAAAATGTCCAGACGTCACCCACATCATTGTTATTCCTGAGTGATGGAAGCTGAAACTTGTCTTTTTGTTCAGGTATTCCTGATATGCGTATTATTTGGATTTCTCAGTTGACTTGGCTCAAGGTCACTTATTCTGAAATCACCATGAAGTCACAGAGAACGGAATATTGCAGTGAATCAGAGAGTCTAGTTTTAACTTTCCCTTGACATTTGCACTTTGTATATGAGCATCTTTTAATTTTATCATCATGGCCCAAATCAGTCAACTTCACATTGTCAAGTTTCTTAGCTGTCAGACGTGTTATTAAGGTGATAAATTCAATTAGTTTGTTGAATTTATATACTGTCAATCAATTTGATGTGTTTCTTTTTCTTTCACCACAATAAATAAACTAACCAATTTTCTTTTCTACCCCCACCCCTCTGCTCCTCACCAATCAATAGAGTCAGGCATAGGTGTCAGCTTTGGAGAGACTTGTGTTTAGTTTATTTATTTACCACGAACTAATTCTGTTCCTTGAACATATCTCCCAGGACCTACAGATTGGTTACTGAATATTAAGTGAGACCCAGAACGAAGAGCCCAGAGCAATGACCAGCACACTGTAGGACCAAGAGTCCAAAAAAAAAAAAAGATGCTTTCATGCTTCAAGGTCACAAGCATGAAAAAAGAAGCTAAGTAAGTTGTAGGATGATGTGGGGCAAGGGGGTGGTCATTGTGAAGTTCAGAGGCAGAGATCAATGTGGTGATGGCTGTAGGGAGGAAGGTAGGTGCAGAAAATAAAATTGAGAAATCCAAAAAATATTTTATGAGAAGATGGTATAGCATAAATTGAAGAGTTAAGAAAATGTGAAAACCAAGAAGTTTAATATGAGCAAGAAACTGTGAGTGAGTCCTGGATGCATCACTGCTTCATAGGGATAACCTGGCCAGGCCCACTTGTGACTCTGCTAACTAATGGAATACAGTTCTCCCAAGAAGTGTTGTTGATGTTTCCTGCTCCTAATGGCAGAAACAAACAAACAAACAAAAAGTATGAGCCTATATTCACAGACATAAAAGTCTTTCAGCCACCTGAAGCCAAGCTATATCTTGGAAGTATCAGATTTTATTTCAAACATTCATGTATAATTTACATTGGCAATCTTATAAAATATCTGTTCATCTTAAAGATGTTTTAGCCAAAACTTGGAGGATATTGAAAGTTTTGGGAACTCCAGCACATTTGTCCCTGAATTTCTATACACCCCTTGGCATGCTGCCCTCTACTTCCCAGGGTGTAGGATCCCCATCTTAGAGCCCAAGGTAGAAGAGAGACTTTCAATATTGCTGCAAAGTAGATGAAGAAAATATTCAGGGGAGAAGAAGCCTTTATTTCAGGTCATCTGCAAGTGCCTTCAAGGCATGTGATTTCTAAAGGGTGGGCTTCTCTGGAAGCTTAGCTGGTAAAGAATTTGCTTACAATGCAGAAGACCCCTGTTTGATTCCTGGGTCAGGAAGATTTCATGCAGAAGGGATAGATTACCCATTCCAGTACTCTTGGGCTTTCCTGGTAGCTCAGACAGTAAAGAATCTGCCTATAAAGCAGGAGACCTGGGTTCGATCCCTGGGTTGGGAAGTTGCCCTGGAGAAGGGTATGGCAATCACTCCAGTATTCTTGCCTGGAGGATCCCCATGGACAGAGGAGCCTTTTGGGTTACAGTCCACGGGGTCACAAAGAGTCCAACATGACTGAACAACTAGCCCAGCATAGAGTTCTTAGGCTTCCGGTGGTTCAGTGGTAAAAATCCACCGGCAATGCAGGACATGGAGGAGACTCGGGTTCAATCCCTGAGTCAGGAAGATCCCCTGGAGAAGGAAATGGCAACCCACTCCAGTATTCTTGCCTGGAGAATCCCATGGACAGAGAAGCCTGGAGGGCTTCTGTCCATGGGGTCGCAAAAAGTCAGACAGACTGAAGTGACTTAGCACACACACACACACACACACACACACACACACACACGGAGTTCTCAATCTGTCCTGGACAATTTGGGTGCATTCTTGAGTGTCCAAGTATTTTATATCCAGTAGTGTGGATAAAATAGATAACTAAGAAGGACCTATAGGATAACACAGGAAAGTGCACCCAATGCTGTCATGACCTGTCTGTATGTATAAGATATATGTATACATACAGCTGACTCGTTTTGCTGCATAGCAGAAACTATCAGAGCATTGAAAATCAACTCTACTTTATTTTTTTTTTTAAAAGGGGAGTGTCCAAAGATTGGGCAGAAGTTAAGGAAGGGGTTTATTACTCACACAAAAACGCTCAAGTGTGTTAACTATTGACAATTATGTGCTATAAGCATCTGCAGCTCAATGCTTTTCTCTTGCCAGAAGGTCTTTATTTGGACCAGTGGCGATGAGGAACTAGCCCTGCCGACACCCAGAGTGGGTTACGTTGGCTGTACTCAGGCTCACCCACTTCCAAGAGAATCATGTTGTTCTTTAGTTAACCAATGAACAAATGTTCTCTTTATGACATTTGACAGAATTCCCTACCCCCAAATACCAGTCAGAACGTACGCCTAATTATTTTATAAATTATGTTGTGTTGTCACGGACACCTCCTGGGAGTCAAACTCTCCTGCATGTCTTCACACCTCTCCTGCCTGGGGCTGAGGGAAACTCAGCAACTGCCACCAGTCTCATCTTGCTCACCCCTCTTTGCTCCCGTGGGGGGTCCTGTTTATCTTCCCATCAGTGGGTGGTCCCTCTCAGGATGCCACAGATCAGTAAAATGGGACACCCTGCTTACCTCCCACAGTACTAAGTGTATTTCTTGAAATGCCCTCTTCCTGGAAAGGTGTTCATCTTCCGCAGGCTTTTTCTTCTGCGATCTGTCTGCCTAAACAACAGGGAATGTTATTTTCCTAACAGCTGCAATTATTTGCTTTCTTTCAATATGAAACATGACAAATACTTCTGTGTACTGGGAATATGAGCTTCTGCTCAAGCCCCTGGATATAGAGATCATGTGGGAAAATTCTTAGAGCAGAGTAGCACCTTTAGGACTGTCTGATGAGCCCACTACAAGCTCCACTCCCTGCATCCCCACTCACACAGACACATACAACATGGCCCAGTCATCTTCCCTGTTCTGTTCTGATGCTTCAGAATCCCACTTCAGGGCACACGTATTTTATTCACAAATAGAGGATGTAAGGTACAGATGCTCTTCAAAGAGGCAGTATGGCCTCAAAACCACACTGGAGACTGAACGACTTAACAGATCCTTCCTCTGGTCACACGCACTGCAGCCCTCTAGGCTCGCCTGTCCTTCACTATCTCACAGTGTTTGCTCAAATCCTTGTCCATTGAGTCAGTATGCTATCAAACCATCTCATCCTCTGTCGCCCCCTTCTCCTTTTGGTTTCAATCTTTCCCAGCATCAGGGTCTTTTCCAATGAATCAGCTCTTCCCATCAGGTGCCAAAGTATTGGGAGTTTCAGCTTCATCATCAGTCCTTCCAATGAATATTCAGGGTTGATTTCCTTTAGAAGTGACAGGTTTGATCTCCTTGCAGTTCAAGGGACTTTCAAGAGTCTTCCAGCATCACAGGTTAAAAGCATCAATTTTTTTGGTGCTCAGGCTTATTTCTAGTCCAATTTGGGTGCAATCTCAAAAAGGACAGAAAGATCTCAGTTCGTTTCCTAGGCAAACACTGTGAATACTTGAACTATTAGCAACATTCTAACCAACAAAATCTGTTACCATTTCTCTGATTAAGATCAAGAATCAGGGTATTTTAGTTTAAATAAAATTCAGATTAGTATCATTGCCTCAAACTCTATTCTTGGTTACCATTGCTTAAATAATTAATGTACTATGAAATATACAACTTTAAAACTATTTTACATGTCTACTATAAAGATATTTTCTGCATAATATTTCTTAAAGCAGATCACTTCATAAAATATGCATATTCATGGAATGCTGTGCGATACTTCATTTCACTTTGATATTGAATTTTACTTTCAGACACATTCTTTTAATTGCTATGGATAAGTATTCTTTTATATGTATAAATACTCTTGATGCTTCAGAACCAAGTAAAAATGAGGAAATTATATAGGTTATTTTATAAAATCACATAAACATGAACCTTAATAACTATTATACTGCAAAATTCTTTAAAAGAACTTTTTTTATCTCAGATCCTTTCAAGAATCTGTTTTATATGACGGGCAGATCCAGACTTGAGCAGAGCATGACAGTACAAAGGTCTGTGCATCTCTTTAAATGTCGACACTTCAACAGAAGATCTCTACATTCAGCAGCTGGAGGTATGGGAAAGTGAAGGGGAAGCATGAGGCAATTCATGAAACAATTCGAAGTTCCGCACAAATCATTTTCCATTGAATCTTTCTTTTAAAAGCCAAAAAATAATATCCCTGACTAAACTATACGGACAATGCTGGTAATTTTTTTTTCTTTTCTCTTTTTAAATTTGTTAAACTGAAGAATAATTGCTTTACAGTGTTGTGTTAGTTTCTGCTGAACGACATGAATCAGCCATGTGTGTATGTATGTTCCCTCCCTCTTGAGCCTCCCCCCCACTCCCAACATCCCACCCCTCTAGGTCATCACAGACCACCGGGCTGAGCTCCCTGTTTTACACGGCAGTTTCCCACTAGCTCTCTATTCTACACATGGTAGTGTATACATATCAATGCTACTCTCTCAGTTCGTCCCACCCTCTCATTCCCACATTGTGTCCGCAAATCCGTTCTCTGGGACTATTCTTCATTCTCTTGCAACAAATCTTCATCCTATTTTTAACATAACCAGACACAAGTTATTGCATGGCAAGGGTCTTCCAGCCAGAGGACCCCAACCAATTGCTTCCTTTTAACATTTTATTTTAACCATAAACTTTGGAGTTTTTGAGACACTTAAATATTGGGAAATCCTATCAACATACTCAAGCAACTGCCCTCATATCCATATATAATAACTAACTGAAGAAGTGTCTTCTAAGTGGATATATTTCCTGTAACAGCTAGTAAAACAGAAAAGAAAGAATTATAAAAATTTGATCCTCGAATGCAAGCTTTTTCTTGTGGCTTTCAAGACACTCCACTACATCAGAGTAGTTTAGAAACTATACTAGTAGTTTCTAAAATAAGTTTTATCTCCTATAAATCCTCTTTTATTCTGCCATACAGTATCTTTAACATTCATAATAAATCATCCTTCTTAAACAACCATTCCCTATTCAAACTGCACAGTTACCACTGAATTTAGACATCCTATCACTTTCCTCCATAAATGCTTGCCTTTGATCACCTAGCAAAATAGAAATACAGTGCAGGCCATTCAGGTAATTTTAAATTTCTAGTAGCCACATTTTTTTAAAGTTAAAAAAAATTAAATTTCTATAAAAGCTTTATTGAGATATAATTTGCAAATCATATTAATAAAATTCACCTTTGTATAGTGCACAATTCAATCACTTTTAGCACATATACAAAGGTTCACAGCCATCATTGGTATATTTTTTAAATTTAATTTATTGATTGGTTATTTATTTTTGACTCTGCTGAGTCTTCATTGCCCCATGTGGACTCCCTCCGGTTGCAGGGAGTGGGGCCGTTCTTCGTTGTGGCACAGTCTTTTCATTGCAGTGGCTTCTCGTTGCAGAGCATGGGTTAGAGTGTGCAGGCTCAGTAGTTGTGGCCCATGGGCTTAGTTGCCCCAGGGCATGTGGAATCTTTCTGGATCAAACTCATGTGCCCTGCGTTGTCAGGTGGATTCTTAACCACTGGATCTCCAGGGAAGTCCCTCACCACCACTATCTAACTATAAAACCATTATCGAATTATAAAACATTTTCATCGCCCAAAAGAAACCCTATATTCATTAGTAGTCACTGCCCAGTTCCTCCTCCCTCCAAACTCTGGCAACAATTAAAATCTGCTTTCCATCTTGATGGGTTTGTCTATTCCAGGATATTTCATATAAATAGAATCCAGTTCATTTATTTATTTATTCATTGCTTGTGTTTTGGGTGTCATACCTAAGAAATCATTGGGTAAAATTAATTTTAATAACTATTTTGTTTAGTTCAATTTAATCAAAACATTATCATTTGGTGTAAAATAAATAAATTCAAAATACATAAATTTTAATATAAAATTAATACATTAAATAAATATTAATAGGATACTTTCTTTCTTTTTGGCTTGAAATCTTTAAAATCTGCTGTGTGTTTTACATTTACAGCACAACTTTATTT
Source organism: Odocoileus virginianus (assembly GCF_023699985.2). Lineage (NCBI taxonomy): Eukaryota > Metazoa > Chordata > Mammalia > Artiodactyla > Cervidae > Odocoileus > Odocoileus virginianus. The sequence goes on along the minus strand of NC_069682.1, from coordinate 11,734,288 downwards.
GAAAAAAACAGAAGCCAGTGTTATGTGGAAGCAGAAAAATTAACGAAAATGCCATCAATAGTTAACTCAGAAGATAGGAAAGCAACTCAAAACTTGCATATTTGGCTAAGGAGATTTCAGAAAACAATGTCAACAGTGCCAATTATCTTTTTCCAGCTATGTATAAGGTACTTCTTATATACTTCTTTCAACTGCATGTCAGAGAGAAATAGAAACTGTTTGGTTCTTAAGCAAAATTTAATGAAGTATAGAGGGCTCAGGGGAGTGTCTCCGGTCAGCAAAAGGTCCTCATAGTGGAAAATATTTTTAAGGAAAAAAGCAATTACAAGACTGCCGATAGAACTTGGCCTCAAAGTCAAGTTAATTCAAGAATTCTTTCAGGGTCAAGGAAGTTTTTTGGTAAAGACCTCAGAATGACAGAAGTCAGTGACTCACACTTTTTGCTATCTGAACAAAAGGGTTTCTAAGAATTTTGAAGGGCATTTCTTCATTCCACTCTACTCACAGTCCAAAGTAGAGAAAGACTTGTCTGGAAGAGGTCTATGAGAATGGCTTTTCTTCAATGTATTTGACTATTATGTGCCACATAGGAAATCCACAGTAATTTAAAGGAGATTTTAGCTGATGAATTACACAATTCTAAGGTTCAATTAGAAAAAGAATATAAGAAAATTAAAATTTTCAGGTGAACATTTTAACTTACCAAACTATTAGAAAATCACATAGCCAAATGTAGAAGCATATTACAAATATATTTTTCTTATGCTTAATTTTGTAAAGTGTCTTCTGGCTCCTTTAAGGAATTAAATTTACTGTGAACAGTCTATGCATTTTTAACAACTCTATGCACATATCTACATGTATTTATATGTATGTGTACATGTATGTATGTAATAGCCAAACTGGTCTGACTTTTGTCATCATGAAGCTGCCCATGCTTTGCATGATGGCAAGGAAAGCACTGACCTAGTTACAATGAAGATTTAATTTATCCAAAGCAGCTGCTTTAGTGATCCCATACTAACTAGCTAACTTCATTGTCCTGTTTTTTTCTCTGACTGCCATAACTTGCTCCATGAGCGGTAAAGTATCATTTAGAAGAGTACATATTTACACCAAGTAAACAGAAAGTAAGAAGTTGATATAAAGGTCAGTCATTATGAACATTATCTGTTGAGCCATTTGTGGTTTATACTTGACATTGTCAAAACATATCTGGAATGTTATGCCAGAACATGATCCTTTATCTGTCATCTATTTCACATAGGCCCACTGATTTAAAATAATATCTTCAGCTTTACTAAAGCATAAATAAACCAAAAATTTCAATGACTGTGTCTAATTTTTTTTAAAAAATGGCATTTTTTTTATTTGACATTCTCTTAATCTCATCACTGCAGCTACAAGAAGTGTTCAAAATTTCCAAGATATAGACATACCTGTTTCACTTTGCTTGCTTACATGCTCACACCCACATTAAATGACATTATAAAGTTATTTCCTTTCAATTATCGTTATCTGTAAATATACATATTATATGGATGTGTTGGATTTTCTATTGGATTCAGTAACTGGAGTTTCATTTTTTAGTGACATCTTTAGGCATCCTTCCAAAAATATCAGCAATGTTCAGCCTCTACAGATGTATGGCTGCTTGTGTATCGTGACTGGGGACAATGCATGTATAAGTGTCAAGTGCACACAATTGTTTAAAGAGAAAAGTGTTCAAGAGAACAAGGAAGAGATATTTTCTACTGGATGGTCATTACACCTTATTGATTTTTTAAGTTATCCTACACCACATTGGAACTAAATCAGCCCCAACTTTGGAAGTTCATCTTCATCCCTCATCTCCGTAGGGCACATTAAACTGCCCAAACTTATTAAATTCCTTTCTGTACAAGGCCACTGCTGTTCCCTTATTAGAATCTCTTTCTTGTCAGAAACATTCAGTCATCTGATTGGAACACCCTCTTCTAAATCAACTAAAACTTCTCAGCTTATGTTTCAATCCCACTCCTGGACAAGCCTCCACTCGCCCCTGGTTTCCTCCTCTTCTAGGAACACATGATTTTTTTCTTTCCGAAGCATGTGGCTGCCATTACAGCTTGCCCTGCAGGGGAGGATAATTTGCTCATTGTGGATTAGTTGCCTACAGCAGGTAAGTCTCACCTGGGTCACATCCTTTCGGGGTATATCCGTGGACAGGACCGCCTGAAAACTTTCGCTGGAATGTGCAAACTTCTGCCCTGTCTTGTCTTGCTCTCTGCTGCACTTTGGAGGGCTAATTTTCTCTCAAAAGCTAACACCATTATATTTGAATTAGCTTTTTTTCGTACATTTTATTCCATCCTATTTTGGTTTTCCATGCTGCAAGTCAGACAAGGTGTACCTGCTGGCATGCCAACTGGCATTTCTGACTCAGCCATTACACAAAACCTCTGAAGAAGTTTGCCTTGATCTGCTAAGCCTAATTTCTACATGAGATGAATGAACTAGATAATTAGTAGATATGTATGTGTGCTGGGATAGGAGGAGCACTCTTGATGTCACATACAGTGTGCTGCCGCTGCTGCTGCTAAGTCGCGTCAGTCGTGTCCAACTCTCTGTGACCCCATAGACGGCAGCCCACCAGGCTCCCCCATCCCTGGGATTCTCCAGGCAAGAACACTGGAGTGGGTTGCCATTTCCTTCTCCAATGCGTGAATGTGAAAAGTGAAAGTGAAGTCGCTCAGTCGTGTCCGACTCTTAGCGACCCCATGGACTGCAGCCCACCAGTCTCCTCCATCCATGGGATTTTCCAGGCAAGAGTACTGGAGTGGGGTACCATTGCCTTCTTCGCACATACAGTGTATGCACCTAAAATAAGAAATTTCGACTGTCTGGCCAACAAAATTTGGTATCCCATAATCAACTTAATTTACTATCATGTATTTCATGTAGAGGCTAAGTTTTGAAAAGAATCTTGTATTCTTACACATTTTGGCATTGAAAAAAACCCTCTTTCAACCAAGAGTAGCATAAAGAAATAGGTGTTACCATAAATGGTAACACTCCTCACACTCAGTAATTTTAAACCTTTAGTCAGTAATACGAAGTTCAGTTTACTTATGGCTTCAAGTGATCCACAAATTGCATGAATTCCACATATGTGCATTTGGGGAGAAGAGTGGTCATAGCCTTTATGGTGTTCTCAAAAGAGACTTACTCCTCCAAGAAATTATAGTAATCGATGTTGTAGGTTAACTAATATTGGAAGATATTAAAAATATAGATGTGACATGGTAGTTTAAATGATTAAAGGTCATACTGTTTTTTAAAATTATCTCTACATGATTGCCAATGGCTTTCCCTCCATATTAATTTCCTGTACTCATTCATCATTGCATTATTCCTCATCGCATAGAATTCATATTCAACTGCATCTTATGTGCTGTTCTTTTCAAAGCACTCTAAAAATTATGGCTGTTATCTGCTGGATGGAATCATTTGAAAGGGAGGATGGAAGTGAATATATTGGGCTTTTCTAATGGCTCAGTTGATAAAGAAGCTGCCTGCAATGCAAGAGATCTGGGTTTGATCCCCAGGTCAGAAAGACCCCTGGAGACGGAAATGGCAACCCACTCCAGGACTCTTGCCTAGAGAATTCCATGGACAGAGGAACCAAGCAGGCTACAGTCCATGGGATGGCAAAGAGTAGGACACAACTGTGCAACTGTTTTTCACTTTTTCATGGAAGTGAAAAATCACGTGCAACTCAGACTTTCTGCTGCTTGAATTGGGATTAACTTGTAAAAGACGGGAGAACACAAAGTAGTTCCTGTTTTCCAAGGAAAGTGTTTTCCAATAAATTAATGAGGATATGAAAGAAGCAAACTTTTAAAACTCACAGAGCAATAAATTAGAAGTAACCAACATGTGTGTGTAAATGAGCCAGATTAACTAATTTCTAGAACTCATTAATACTTTTCTTGAAAGTTTTATTTCATAATGTGCTTATAACTCCTAACGTCACAATGTGTCTTTCTTGTGCCAAGTGTATCATCATGTTTCTTGGATAATTATGAAAATCCCATTATAAATCATGGAAAAAATATTGCACATATGCTTACAAAAATTTCTTTTTTTTTTCCAAAATAGAAGACAAATCTATTTCAACTCTAATCTTGGGATTGTCGTTTCCTGGGATGAATGTTCACAATTTCTTTAAAAATAATCCAGAGAAAAACATTTTTTCCAAGACTTGGTATGATAGCCATATTCCAAGATGTCTTTGATGGTCTCCTGTGATGCCAACACTTGCAGAAGAGATTCAAGGTGTGAGAAGAATGCCCCTTCAGCTAACTGCTCCACAAGTCCTTTCTCTATGTCTGTGTCCACAATCCTGCCCAATAAAATAGGCTCATCAGTAGCATTTTTCTGGATTCCACATATATGCATTGATGTATAATATTTATTTTTCACTTTCTGATTTATTTTATTCTGTATGACAGGCTTAGGTCCATTCACATCTCTACAGATGACCCAATTTCATTCGCTTTTATGGTTGAATAATATTCCTTTACATATATCTACCACATCTTCTTTATCCATTCATCTGTTGATGGACATTCAGGTTGATTCCATGCCCTGGTTATTGTAAATGGTGCTGCAATGATCATTGGTGTACATGTGTGTTTTTGAATTGTTTTTCTCAGGGTATCTTCCCAGGAGTGAGATTGTTGAGTTATAGGGTAGTTCTATTTATAGTTTTTTTTAAGGAACATACATACTACTTTCCACAGTGGCTGTATCAATATACATATGCACCAACAGTGCAAGAGGTTCCCTTTTTCTACACCCTCTCCAGTAGCTTGCAGATTTTTTGATGACAGCCATTCTGATCAGTGTGAGGTGATACCTCATTGTAGTTTTGATCTGCATATCTCTAATAATCAATGATATTGAGCATATTTTCATGTGCCTGTAGGCCAGCTATATGCCTTCTTTAGAGAAATGTCTATTTAGCTCTTCGATCCACTTTTTGATTGGATTGTTTGGTTTTTTTTATATCAAGCTGGGTGAGCTGTTTGTATATTTTGGAGATTTATCCCTTGTCATTTGCTTCATTTGCAAGTATTTACTCCCATTCTGAGGGTTGTCTTTTTGACTCATTTATGGTTTCCTTTGCTGTGCTGGTTAGTGATTCTTTATATTAAACTTCCCCTCTTCAAGTTGCCTAGTAGTTCTTCTCTCCTGACTGGACTCAGACACAGTGACTTCTGGATTTGTTTATAAAAGCCACAGGAGATGCTGTCTTATCACACATTCCCTGCCCACGTGCTCTGGGGAAGCTAGCTGCCGTGACCTGGTCCACAGTGGGCAAGGTTAATGCAGTGAGGCGCCGAGGCTGCTGGCCAGAAGCCACATGGGGAGCTTGGTCATGGATCCTCCCAGGCCCGTCAGGCCTTCAGACGAGGCTGTAGCCCTGGCTGATGTCATGACTGCAACCATTTGAGAAACCCAGACCCAGAGCCCCCTGGCTAAACTGCTCACGGAATCCTGGCCTCAGAAACTAACTGAGATAAAAAATGTTTGTGGGTTCAGGCCACTAAATTTTGAGATAAAGTGTTATGTAGCAATCAGCAATGAATGCATTTGGCTTAAAGATTACTTTAAATTTTTGAATTATTTTTATACAAAATCTTTACAAGGAAGCTACTTTGTAATTAATAATTTTGATCAGTCAATAGAGAATTCTTATTCCACAGGATGCTAAAACCAATGCAGGAATCTAATGTAACAGAGCGTGAAGGTCACAGGTTCTGTTGGGTGCTGCCAAAGTGTGACCAGAGGGAACTATTTTACCTGTTGAGCATCAGTCTCTCAGAATATTACTAATTCCACCTGCTTCAGCCACTGATGTGAATTCAATGGGTGAATGACAAAGAGAAGACTGTATTATAATTAATACAAGAAAACTTAAATCCACACAGAGAATTAGGACAAGTCATAGCAGTTTGCTTAAAAATAATATAACTGGAAACATGTATCTTTACGAATTCACCTTCTAAGCACACTATACTAGAACCTCATAACCATATTGTACTAACTGCTAGTTTATTTCACTACAATTTCCACTAGACTATACACTTCAGGAAGACAAATCTTATTATGCTCCTCTTTTTCATGAGTATAGCCTCAACACCTAGCGTAATATCTAACATTATTGTCAAATAATATTGTATCAATAGTATATGTGAAATAAAGAAGGGTCCTATGTCATACAATAAGATTTCTAAAGAAATTTAGTCACAACTATTTTTTGCAGTATTGAACTGAATTTAAATTATCATAGCTTTTTAAGTATTTGTAATAACATCAGAATATTTTATTAAAAGCAAATGCCACTACAAGCATGCTTTATAATCTTCATGAAAATAAAATTCAAAAATATGACATCTTTTAACAATATTTCAGACTTCTTCCTGCAATAATCAGTAATTTATGAAACCTCCTGCAGTATACTTCTTCTGTTTTATAATTCTTTAGCCCTTGTTAACATGTTAGAATTTTTTTACTAATAATTTTCATTGTAATAATTACCAATATTCTAGAACAATGCTCTTTTTTGGGGGTGGGGTTGACAGTGTCTCTCCTCATTACTTGCCGATGAGGTCACCTCTTTCATGACATAGAATTCAGTGCTTTCCAAGTCAAGGACAGCATGTTTCATATTTAAATGAAATTATGGTTTCCTAATCAAAAGGCAAATCCTTCATTTGAAAAATTTGAATGATTCTTAAAATAGAATGCCAGATGCCTAAATTTAGGTGCTGAAGAAAGTCTAATTCAGGAACACTTTCTGGCACCAGTCCCAAACATTTTCATTTGATTATGGATTGAATATGTTTTCATTCATTTTAAACTCTTGCGTCTCTGTATGTTGTTCTGAGATAGGAGAATGCATGTTGGTAGACAAATTGGCCTCAAAAAAATATGCCACTCTGCTTTAAGGACCTATTTCTGTTGACATGTTGGAAAGATGGCCTTATGCTTGGGGACAGGTTTTCAGATATCCAGGTCCCACAGGTCCATAGTCAAATGTGCATTCTGCCTCATAATGAATAGAGATCGTTGAATTACAGCAGCTAAACTACAATACAGAGACTGCAAAGACTGGAAAATACAGATTACGTAGAACTTTCTCCTATACCCTGATGTGTCCCACTGTTCTTATCTTTATTTTTTGTTTCATTTGTTTTGCCATGTGTGTCTTACTTTTGTTCATCTTTCTTGTGCAGATTCATCCCAGCTTTAAGTTGAAAAGAATTGTTGAAATTATATATTTTTACTGTGCTGTGCTTAGTCGTTCAGTCCAGTCTAACTCTTTGCGACCCCAGGGACTGTAACCTACCAGGCACCTCTGTCCATGGGGATTCTCCAAGAAAGAATACTGAAATTGGTTGACATTCCCTCCTCCAGGGATTTTCCCAACCCCAGGATCAAACCCAGGTCTCCCTGCATTGCAGGCAGATTCTTTACCATCTGAGCCAAACAGGGAAGCCTTTTAACTAGTCATTATCATAAGTTCATGAATTATTTCAGGTTACAGACAGACTTTTTTTAAAAAAATGTATTTCTTCCCATTTCCGTATGAATTTGGGTGCCTTTGGCCATTCAGCTGGCAAGCTCTTCCTACTGAGGCCAAAGCACTGTGGTAGTCCCCTTGTTATAACTCAGCTATTGTAGCAAACTAGAGAAAGTCAAGTGAATCTGTGTGAGACCCAACAGCAGCTCTTTTGTGATAGCTTTTCTGAGCTGCACTTCACACACCTGTAATATTGTGTATTACACAAACCATCACCCTAGCTATATCACTGCATCGTGGTGAGAACTGTCTGAGATAAGCTTGTGAAAATGTTTCATAAGCCGCAGGGTCTTCTAAAGCTATGAAATGTAACCTACTTACATTTGTCCTCTTTCCTAGAATTACACTTTTGAGCATAAGGATCCTGTCCCCAACGTGTTGCAACTGATTCATCTTTAAAAATCAACTCAGATTCAACTTTCTTCCTATGACCTTCTCTCACCCTTCAATTGAGTCTTCCAACTCTGAGCTTCTGTCACCTACTCATTATATTCATCAAATTTGTCATTAGGTCCTACATTGTAGGATGTTTTCACTCACTGGGATTCCATGTCATGAACCCCCTGCCCTCTTGATGATCGCCCAATCTGGTTCACCTCTCACAGGTCTCCTGCACACACCTGAATGAGGTCCATCACCTGTTGTATTTCATGGCACATGGCCTCTTCCTTTACATGGCCACTTGTAGCTCATAATCCTTTCTTCTCTTCCCCTCTCCAAGCCGCTTGGCCAGAGATGCTTCCACAAAAATATTGCGAAGTGACTTCAGTAATTTAAAATTTTGAAGTTTATACTAAAATATTTATATTAAATTTTTCACTTTTGATTTTTAAATTTTAATTTTGATTTTTATTTCTCTTTACCCATAGCTTCACAAAATTAATACCTCCCTTTGGTGGGCTACAGTCCACGGGGCCACAAGAGTTGGATGCGACTTGGTAACTAAACCGCCACCGATCACTACCACCAATGAGGTTTGCTCCCTTCCTCATCAGTTTGCTCTGGCCAAAGAACAGAGAAGAGCAAAATTTGCCATACAACTGATGAACTGAATTATGTCTTGAAAAAGTGCCATTCAATATGAACAGCAAACCCCAACCCAAATTTGGTTGTAGATTCTGCTTAGAACAGTTTTTTGTTGTTTATTCACTAAGTCATGTCTGACTCTACAAAACAATGCTTGTCAACAAAGGCTGTTAATTTCCCCCGGGTACTTGGAAATATTTTTCAGGCCAAATATTCTGATTGAGAGAGAAAGGGTGTCTGGCTTACTCTGTCCTGTCTTTAGCATCATCGAGCGCTCCATGAGGGAGCTCCATGAGGCTCAGCTGTAAAGAATCCACCTGCAATGCAAAAGATGTGGGTTTGATCCCTGGGTCGGGAAGATCCCCCGGAGGAGGGCGTGGCAACCAATTCCAGCATTCTTGCCTGGAGAATCCCAAGGATGGAGGAGCCTAGTGGGCTACAGTCCATAGGGTTACAAAGAGTTGGACATGACTGAAGCGACTTACACACACAGAGCTCCACTGAGATGAGAAGTGGAGATTGAGAAATTTGACAATGTTTTCCTAGGACTCATATTCATTTACAGTATTAGCTTTTTAAAAATTGACTGAGAATGAGTCTAGGTACATAATATCATGAAAATTCAAGAACCTATTAACTATTCATTATCTTCCAAGAAACTATTTTGTAACCAAAGAAAAAATGTTACAGTATTTTTTATTTCCTTTGTAAACATCTTAATAAATATGTTGATTTTGACATTAAAGAATTGAATAGGCATCCTTGTACCTCACATTTGCTAAGCAAAATACAATGCTAGGAGTTTTCTCATGGTAAATTATCCATTTGCTCTTCAAGTTACATGTTCTCAGAATATTCCATTAAATGTAATTTTTTAAAAAGTGCCTTGTCTAAGTTTGCACAATCCCAGCAAAGTTCACAGAACACTTTGCAAACTTTGTTTAATTAAACACAATACCACACCTTTGCTTTAAATGTAATGATCATAATTTCTTACAATTTTTAATGAGTTTGCACTTTGCTATACCCCCTCATATATTTTCTTCTTCCAGGCACAGGTGATGAAATTGTGATCAACATTATGAAATTGGATCACAATTATTTCTTTAATCAAAACAAACCAAGCCTTATGCCATAGGTGTGGAAATCCATATTGTTATGCTGTCCAATTGCAGTCATATTTTGTAATCAGCACTTTTGGCCAAACACATGGTGTAAATTATATGGAAAATGAGAAGGCATGTTCTGTCTCATTCCGTTGCCAGGTATGTTTCATATTTAGATATAAACAGTGAAAGAAATTCAAATTTCACAACAGTTGACTCATTTGTGCTGCTGTGAATGTTTGCAGTTTATTAATAGCAAAGCTGTTTTCTTGTTTGAGATTTTTTTTTGCTCTTAAATAATTATATTCCCACCATGCTACCTATACTTATTTCATTCATTGCTAAGCAATAATTCATAAAGTTTCTCTCAGAAAGAAACTGAAACCTCAAATACTTATCAAATGCCGTTTGTGCCCAAAGCAAGGCTGAGGAAAAAAAAACAACATTCTATAAGACATGATTATGAGGTTGCTAATAGCTCATGCACTTCACCTCAAGAATATAGGATTACTATTACCTAATACTTGTGAAGCGTACTCTGAAAAGTGAAAGTATTAGTTGCTCAGTCTGTACAACTCTTTTGGACCCCATGGACTGTAGCCATCTAGATGCCTCTCTGTCCATGGAATTCTCCAGGCAATAATACATAGCCAGTCCCTTCTCCAGGGGATCCTCCTGACTCAGGGATTGAACCCAGGTCTCCTGCATTGCAGGTGGATTATTTGCCATCTGAGCTACCAGGGAACTCCCCAACAGAAACATAGTTTACAGCTTTTTGGCAGAGGTGACTACAAAAAAAATCAGGAGGCCAAATTTTTGCTCTTTCCCTTACAAATATGCTAAGGGGTTGAGATCTTTAAGATGACCTCAGGATGACATCTAGCTGAGTGGGGGAATTACCTTACAGTTCAATAGAATTTTCTGATCCCCAAACTAAAGTACAAGAATATGGTGGAGAAAAGTCTCCACCTGTATATAATGAGAACAACATAGAGAAAACATTTTCAGAATATATTCACCTTGGCCATTCCCATTTTTCTAGCCTTTGTTTCATACACTAATTTATTGCTCTCCAAATTTTTGAGAAAGATGAGTTCTACTAGATTAGAAGAATGAATGCCAATAAAATAATGATCAACAGTTTTATTCAGCATTTGCAATGGAAATTTCAGTATGAATAAACACATATTCTGGACACTATTATACCATCAATCAATGAGGAGTGCTCATATAAAAGATGGAAATTTTTATGACTACCTCTCCTGCTTTTTTATTTAGCTCTTTTCTAGTCTAGAAAATATATCTATTACTGTACAATCTTTCAAATTATATTCTGATTTTAATAATAATCACAAATTAATGATGTGTAGTCACGTGTCCATTTTCTTGGGGGAAAATAGCCATATGCTTCAATAGCTAAAACTTCCATTTCCACAAACTAATTAAAAGGCCTTGTGGTACAGTAATCAGAAAAACAGGTGTTTCATTTAGTTTCTCTCCCTTCAAGGTTGAATAGTTGCAATTCAAACTTCCCAGCGATGCCTTCAAAGTCAAGGGAAGTCACATAGGTCCACATCACCTGTCACACAATAATATCCTTCTGTCCCACCCCAGGATTTTGACAGAATACAAATCAAAGAAAGAAAACTGTTTTTATTATATAGTACAGTATGTTAAATTACAAGTGGGATTTTTCACAATAGATTTTGGAGATTTTTAACTCAGCAAAGGGGAAAAAGGCTCAAATCCTGTTTACTTTTCCCTTTGATAGATTGAGTACATACACATATTTTTTCATCTTTGAAGAAATGAGACCTGCTATAGGAGAGATGTTCCATTCTTCTTTCCCTAAATGTAATCATCTTATCAAAACCACATCTCTAGGACATGTTATTGTGAGTACAGAGTGCATTACATATGATTTTATAATACACATGGTAAATTTGGAAAGCTTCAGCCTTACTCCTGCTGTTAATTATTTAGACTCTGACATATTGCAATAAAACATTTCATCAAGCACTCCAGTCCAGGGAACGATAGGCATCAACAGTGTATTGGTAATGCAAAATAAATGGATTGGGGTTGAAAATAATGAGTTTGGTGGATTACATCTGTCACTGTGAATTATTATTGTCGAATATAATAGGGCAAAGCACTACAAAAATAAAGCTTGTCTTCTCTAGTTAAAGGTGAGACAACTACCTCTAATGAGATACAGAAATTCAAGCGTGAGTTATTAATTATATACACAGAAGGTGTGTCTGCTTGCCCAATCTTACATTTTTGTATGTATATAACTATAGAACAGAAAGTCTCCATTGCTAAAGCTGGTGACAGCTTACAGTGGCTCTTGCCAGAAAGGGGAGAAGACTTTCCATTCAGCCACATTTGACCATGCAAGAGAAGAAAGCAAAACAAAACTGGACACTTGACTGGGTCACAGCCGATCCAAACCCTGGCACTGATTCTTCTAATTTGCTCTGTGAAACACGGTGACTTACCTCTGGGACTGCGATCTGTCATCTGTAAAAGTAGGGCCTTGAACGAAACTGTCTTTAAGTTCAGTTCTAGTTTCAAAACATTACTTGATTCTTTATGCATAAAATGGAATTTTTTAAAGTGAAGTGAACCAGGTAGCTTTTTCCTTTTAGAGGCATACAGCCTGGCAGAGAATTTACTGGAAGAATAATCCAGGTTGCCTCTCTTGGAAGGCAAACATGAGAGAAGTAGATGCCCATTATTCAGGAGAAAGAGTGTAATAGAATATTTTATTTCACTAAACGCTGTTGCCCAGCCTGAGCAGGAGGAGAGAGAAGCTGGGATAGGATCAATTTGCACTGAGGTTTCAGTGGACTTCCCTGGTGGCTAAGACGGTAAAGAATCTGCCCACATTGCAGGAAACTCGGATTCAATCCCTGGATCGGGAAGAACCCCTGGAGAAGGGAATGGCTACCTACTCCAGTACTCTTGCCTAGAAAATCCCATGGACAGAGGATCTTGATGGGCTACAGTTTATGGGGTCACAAAGAGTCACACAAGACTGAATGACTTACACTTTCATTTTCAATGATGCAGATTTTGAAATTAGTCCACATTGGTTGAGTAGCCCGTGAGAATACCCTCTCCTTAGTCCCCCTGGCAGAAATGGATACCACGGTCCCTGAAGGGGGATTGGAGGCGCCTGGGTTGCTGATCAGGGCTCAACATGCATAAGTCTGGTGCTGTTCAACGGCCTTGACGGGTGGTGGAGAGGATGCCTCTGTGACCTCTGCATCCGGACTGCCTGCTGTGTGCCCCTGAGCAATAACCACCAAGAGAGTGTGAACCGCAAGGGCATTTTCTGTCTTATTCAGAGAAGCAGAGGCTGGCAGACCACATCTGGGTGGTTGGACATCATCTCCCTGAAGGTGCTGGACAAGTCTCACAGCTGGGTTCAAAACTGGTCCCAGTGGACTGGCCAGAACGCTCACTTCTGTCCTCCACCAGACGTGTGAAAGAGGGCCAGGCTCTTTGAACCTAGCTGGGGTTTTTACAAGAGGTTGAGATAATGAACTTCCTATTAGTAAGGTCAAGCGGCATTTCAAAAGATTAATTGAGAAAAAATTTTAATGTGAAAAATTTGTAACCAAAGTTAGTGAACCAAGTCAATTGGTTTCATTTTTTATTAACTGTTTAAGAAACACAAAGTAATATATTTTCAGTGCACAAAACTTCAAGACCCTAGATTAAAAAAACAAAACCTCAACAATAATAACTCCATTCAGAAATAATGACTACTAGTTACAGAAAACAAACTTGGGATTTCTAAACAGGAGAGGGGAGGAAGGAGGGACATATTAGGGGTATGGGATTAACAGATATGAATTACTTTATATAAAATAGATAAGCAACAAGGATTTACTATACACAATATCTTATAATAACCTAAAATGGAATATAACCTGAAGATACTGAAACACTTGGCTGTATACCTGAAACTAGCACGTTTTAAAGCATCTACACTCCAGTTTTTTAAAAAGTCAGAGCTTATATCTCTCATGACTACTAAAATTTTGAGTCATCCATGCTAGATACAGCTATATCTTTATAAAAATGAAATCAAATGACTTTGTTTCTTTAGCACAATATTGTAAACATTATGCAACACATTTAATGGCTCTGCAATATGACTTTAATAAATATATTCTATTCCATAACACAAGTCGCCATCATTTGTGAGCTCTTTTTTTGGTGGAAATTCAAATGAGGTCCAGTTTTTAAACTAATTCTAAAATGAATATCCTTGAACAGGCCTCTTTTTCCATATTTCTGATTATCTCATTAATATAGAACTGTTGAATTAAAACATAATATGTTATCATTTTTGACACAAATAGTTTCAATAGTTTCTCTCTAATAAACCAAGACCCTGTGGAATAATGAATTTGTATTTTGAACCTTCTCAAAGGGACACTAAAGAAGTATAACAGCATTTGAAAAAGGAATATGTCCCATTTGAAAGAAACCAGGTTGAGAAGCTAAGGAAAGCAGAGAATTGTTGAAGAGTTTATACATGAACCCTAAATAATATCAAGGAACCATCAGCATGGTAGAAGAAAATTTTTATAATAAATAAGCATGGAAGAAAATGCAGTGGTAGATAGAAAAAAAGAAATAACCATAACTTACGGAGATTTACATTGTTTACATATAATCTAAGGATGTAATATTTCTCTTTCTGCTTATTCTCACAGAAGTAAAAACATAAAAGAGAATGAAGGTCAATCTAATCATTTAAAAAAAGAAACTCATAAATCAAGTCTGGTAAGAGATCGCTGGTGACTGATAAGAAGGGAAATTATTGATATGTGACAAAAGCTTTGCGGGGGGTGGGGGTTTCAATGCTGAGGCTTTCTGAAGCAGTGAGGCCTTGTATGGCCTTATCCATTTCCCAATATGAGCTTCCTAGGTGGCTCAGTGGTAAAGAATCTGCCTGCCAATGCAGGAGAAGCAGGTTCAGTCCCTGGGTTGGGAAGATCCCCTGGAGAAGGAAATGGCAACCCACTCCAGTATTCTTGCCTGGGATATCCCATGGACAGAAGAGCCAGGCAGGCCGCAGTCCATGGGGTCACAAAGAGTGGGACACGACTGAACAAACACACATGCACACATTCTTCCCAATATGGTGTGATGGTCAGGTAACCTGTGGGATAATTTTTCTCAAATCAAGAAAAAAACTTAACTCTATTAAGAATTAGTGGGCAGATATAAAGTAGCATAGGAGATAAAAGCAGTCAATCTTAATGGAAATCAAACTTGAATATTCACTGGAAGGTCTGATGCTGAAGCTGAAGCGCCAGTAACTTGGTCACCTGAGGTGAACCACTGACTCATTGGAAAAGTCCCTGATGCTGGGAAAGATTGAGGGCAGGGGTAGAAGGTATCAGAAGATGAGATGGCTGGATGGCATCACCGATGCAACGGACATGGACTCGGGCGAACTCTGGGAGACAGCGAGGGACAGGGTGGCCTGGCGTGCTAGTCCAGGGTGTGGCGAAGAGTCAGATATGACCGGGCAACTGAACAATGACAACAACAACATTAAGTAAAAAGTAAACGATGTAATTGTATAAATGTGCCTACATGGATTTATGTCTTCAAATGTGTTCTAAATTGTAACCTTAAATAAATTAACATTTATATTAACACTGCTCATATTAAGTGGTTTAAATGACATTGTCTTTTACAAATGGGAAATTATGCTATAATAAGTCTCTTAAATAGATACAAGTAACTGAAGACTTGCTCCTGAGCCCATGATACCATACCTTATGGTTGCACCATGGAGACACATGTGGAATAAACAGCAGCAATAGCAATGCATTGTCAAAATTAAAGTAAAAAACTCTATTCATAGTTATATCTTAACTTTTTTAGCAAGAGAAAATTTCTTTTTGTAACAGAGGAAATAGGAAAATATGACATAGAAATATTATTCCAGGGCTGAAATGTAATAGATTCCCCAGAAAAAATAAGCCACTCCATACTGCTCAATATCATGACTAAAAGTCCTCCTTTAGAACTAATTTCAATATGCATTCTTGTTTTCATTTCCATAGATCACAGAAGAATTAATAACCTTGAATTCATTTAAGAAAAACTGAACACCCTTTTCTGCCACCTCTCTCCCCAAGATAAAAGACATTTCTAGAACTCTGCCATTGCTCTGAATTCACAGATAACCATTAAAGCCAGGATAATATTCCTCATCTATGTAGCTCAGCTGGTAAAGAATCCACTTGCAATGCAAGAGACCCCTGTTCGATTCCTTGGTCGGGAAGATCCCCTAAAGAAGGGATAGGTTACCCACTCCAGTATTCTCGGGCTTGCCTGGTGGCCCAGACAGTAAAGAATTCACCTGCAATTCGGGAGACCTGGGTTTGATCCCTCAGTTGGGAAGATCCCCTGGAGGAGGGCATGGCAACCCACTCCAGTATTCTTGCCTGGAGAATCCCCATGGACAGAGGAGCCTGGCGGGCTACGGTTCATGAGGTCACAAAGAGTAGCATAGCACAATAAATCTATAAGAGCATTTTTTTTTTTCAATATACACATCTCCCCTAACTTTTCCCACACCTAAACGCACAAGCTCAACCATTGCTTACCTACCATCACCTCACCTCATGTATCCTGAAAAAAAGTGAGAAAAAAAAAGCAAATCACTGCAAGAGGGATATGTTAGAAGGAACAAGGAGGTGGGGTAAATATCTCATTCCTTTCCTGCAACTGTTAGCACGTAAGATAACGTTTCAGCACTTAGGTGCCCTGGGGGAAGTGTGAGGGCAAGACAGGTTATGGAGCCAAATTATCTTTAAAATTCAGTGATAGGACTTCTCCTTGTGGTCCAGTGGCTAAGACTGTATTCCAAGTGCAGTGGGCGTTGATTGGATCCTTGGTCGGGGATCTAAGATCCCATATACACCGTGACATGGCCAAAAAAATAATTAATTAAAAAATAAAACAAGCTTTTTTGAATATCTTTATCCAATTTTATTAAAACAAAATTTAAAACTTAGTAGTTTTTAAAAAGCATGTATATGATGATCCTATTGGCATAACTATTACTAGCTATCTGTTGATATTCTTATCCTTTGCAAATCTTATATTTATATTCTGTCTACAACCCTCATTCCCCCTGGTTGTAAAGAGATGTCTGAAATAATATTCATTAAAAGTCAATGCTGCTTAATTAGGATGGCAAGATTTGTGATGACTTTTTTTTCCATTGCTTGATCTAAAAAAATAACAAATATATATTTTATTTATAAAAGGAGAAAAATAATAATCCATTTTAAGAGAAATGCTAGATTAACATCTCAGTAACAAGTTCTAAAAAATGCATTAGATGAGCTCTTCTTATTCTGCATTATAATCTACTTCCAAATGCACTGTAATATAGATGAGCAGAGATAAATATGAGGAGGTATTCTGAGACCCTGATATCAGCCAATCCAGTCTTGAGATGCAGCGGATATTGAAGGTGGGTTCTATAGAATGGAGCCTGGGGGTGGGGGAGATGTGTAAGGATGATCTGACTGGTCCAGTGAACTGTTTGTGCAGAGAGCAATAAGTAAGATGGCACAGACTCTTCACAGAACTGCACACAGTTCAGTATCAGTGCAGTGAAGAAGGCAGCTATGACTCAGACGGGAAAGAAATGGGGAAAAAACTGTGTCCCCTGATGTCACCAGGTTTCTGGTCTAGCACGCGATACAAGTCAACAGGCAAGTACATGCAGTGTGATAAGCACTCGGATAGGGAAAGAGCAGGGCGCTTGTGGGATTCAACAAAAACGTCCACTAATCAAAGTTGGAGTTGAGAGAGTCTTCCTAGAAGAATGACACTTAAGCTAACCTTGAGAGGTGGTAGGAATTAGTAAAAGGAGAAAGCCAGAAACGTATTCTGAATGAGAAAAACAGGACATGAAAAAACAGAAGAGACCATGCTACAGTGGAAATGAGGACGATGTGACTGAGGCATCAAATGCAGGGGGCAGGGGAGAAAGCACGAATTTCCTCGGGAGTGCTAGAGATAAACAGGGATTCTCTGGTGACTCAGTGGTAAAGAACCCGCCTGCAAGGCAGGAGACACAGGAGACATGGGTTTGTTCCCTGGGTCAGGAAGATCCCCTGGAGGAGGAAATGGCAACCCACTCCAGTATTCTTACCTGGAAAATCCCAGGGACAGAGAGGCTACTGGGCTAGAATCCATGGGGTTGCAAAGAGTCAGACATGACTAAGCAACTACGCACACTAACACTGGAGGTAAATACAAACTAATTAGCTGAATTCAGACCCTGAAGGGTCCATCAGCCACTGAAAAGAATTTAGGCTATTTTCCGGGAGCAGTGGGGACCACTGAGGATTGTAAGATTCATTTTCAATTGTAGAAATGTTGCTTTCTACATTTGCTTTCGATTGTAGACTGCTGCTCATGTGATTGTCGTGGGCAGGGGAGAAGAAGAGGTCAACTAAAAGGAGTGGTCAAATTTCTTCCACCTGCTCACCTCTAAAACCCATGCTTCTGTTCTCTATCCTTGGGGATGATCCAGTCCGTGGCTCTTTAAGAGCCCTGGCTTAAGAAAATAAAAGCTTGGATGGAGTGTAGTAACTCTTCCCTTTGGAACCTACAAACAGAATCCCAGAGACTCAAGATGACACAAAGTCTTAAATGGGCAAGAAGGGAGAGTGGATCAAAACACACAAATCATGTCATAAGATAATCTGCACAATCATACAGTTACAGAATGACAGAAGAATAACTTATAATAGCTCTTTTTATGGACTGAATGTGTCCTTTCTAGGATCATATATTGAAATTTACTCTCAATGTGATGGTGTCTGGAGGTGGGATAGGTAACTAGGTCCACCTTCATGAATAGGATTAGTGTCCTTATTTAAAATTCTAGGGCTTTCCTGGTGGCTCAGTGGTAAAGAATCCACCTGCCAATGTAGGAGACATGAGTTCTATCCCTGGGTCAGGAAGATCCCCTGGAGAAAGAAATGGAAACCCACTCCAGGATTCTTGCCTGGAAAATCCTATGGACAGAGGCACCTCGCCAGCACAGTCCATGGGCTCGAAAATGAGTTGGACATGACTTAGCAACTAAACAACGAAACTAATTATAACTCTTACCACATTTCATTTCATCTTATTTCTCCCTCTCTCCAAACAAAGTTACTTGAGGAAAAAGCTGTTTTCTTCCTCATAGAATCTATGCCCCTATGGGCTCTAAGTAAATGTTTGTTACTTGACATCCAAGACTGAGGCGAAAAAATATCCAATATGGCTGCTTTTTGCTATAAGGAATTGATGTAAATTTAGATGTTAATACTTACAGAAACTAACCTTATTTATTTCAACTATTTCAAAACATAAATAATATTTCTTTGTGATAAATATCCTTAAATGTTAATGAAATCAGGAGGTAAATAACAGTCAAGGCTTTTTATCAGATCCATTTTTCTCTTGAATAATATATATTTTGCTGAAGCTGTTTAAACAAAGCTACATGGACTCCTACGAGATCAGGCTGAGCTTCTTTGTTTTACCCAGTGATAGAAAGCAGTGCCATCTATGTCCTGATAGAGCATACACAGTATCATTCCACTTTATACCTAGAGAAAGTATTATTTATTGCCAGGAAGAGGTGCAACATAAGGTATTTCTCATTCATAAGGGAAAGATTACAGAATTCTCTAGAACTCTTCCATCTAAGGTGGCATGTCTTATTTCAATACTAATTTAATACCTAGCTCTCCCAACTAATTACCTCTTTAGTTCTTGTAAAGTCCCTTTCTTTTTCTAGATTTAGGCCAACAATTACATTAAGTTTCTTTCAAAGACAGTCAACTTCAGTTTGGTTCAGGTTAGTCGCTCAGTGGTGTCTGACTCTTTGCAACCCCATGGACTGCAGCACACCAGGTCTGCCTGTCCATCACCAACTCCTGGAGTTTACTCAAACTCATGTCCATTGAGTCGGTGATGCAATCCAACCATCTCATCTTCTGTCGTCCCCTTCTCCTCCTGCCTTCAATCTTTCCTAGCATCAGGGTCTTTTCAAATGAATCAGCTCTTTGCATCAGGTGGCCAAAGTGTTGGAGTTTCAGCTTCAACATCAGTCCTTTCAATGAACACCCAGGACTGATCTCCTTTAGGATGGACTGGTTGGATCTCCTTGCAGTCCAAGGGACTCTCAAGAGTCTTCTCCAACACCACAGTTCAAAAGCATCAATTCTTTGGTGCTCGGCTTTCTTTATAGTCCAACTCTCACATCCATACATGACTACTGGAAAAACCATAGCCTTGACTAAATGGACCTTTGTTGGCAAAGTAATGTCTCTGCTTTTTAATATGCTATCTAGGTTGGTCATAACTTTCCTTCCAAGGAGTAAGCATCTTTTAATTTCATGGTTGTAGTCACCATCTGCAGTGATTTTGGAGCCCAAGAAAATAAAGTCAGCCACTGTTTCCACTGTTTCCCCATCTATTTGCCACGAAATGATGGGTCTGGATGCCATGATCTTAGTTTTCTCAATGTTGAGCTTTAAACAAACTTTTTCACTCTCCTCTTTCACTTTCATCAAGAGGCTCTTTAGTTCCTCTTCACTTTCTGCCATAAGTGTGGTGTCATCTGCATACCTGAGGTTATTGATATTTCTCCCGGCAATCTTGATTCCAGCTTGTGCTTCATCCAGCCCAGTGTTTCTCATGATGTACTCTGCATGTAAGTTAATAAGCAGGGTGACGTATACAGCCTTGACGTACTCCTTTTCCTGTTTGGAACCAGTCTGCTGTCCACTTAGTGTACAACTAAAGAAGAGAGAAAGAAAGAAGCCAATGCTTGTCTAGATAGATTTATCACACACAAAAAAATTCAACTTGGGAGTTTGACATTAGGAACACTCTGCATTTTCTAATGGGAAGGTGACAGTCATTGTAAGGTCATGCACTTATTTAGAACTGCATACTTACTGAAGGGTTTTCCATTAATTCGTGGAACAACCAAATGGAATCCTAATAACCCTGGCGCCATGCGTATCTCAGGTCCTTTATGTTCCGCACACTCACAAAACAGCTCTCATGAGCCTGAAAAGGGAAGTGAACTGGCAGGTGAAAAACAAAATTAACTTCATGCCACTTTCTTCCTAAAGACATCATTTTCCTCAATCATCACGTAAGATACCACAAAGAGGGCATGCGCCCCAATGATTCCCTTCAAATAAAGAGATAAAGTATTGATTAATAAATGTACTTTTTTCTTTTAACTACAAGGTGTTTGAATAGAGAATCTGTGAAGCAATTCTACTTGGACTTCCAATGCCACCAAAGAGCTCAACATTTAGATTTTAAAAACAAAATTTTATTAGGTTGTTTGTTTTTCTGTAGTAGACATGCATGCATGCATGCATGCTAAGTCAGACTTCGGTGGTGTCTGACTCTTTGCAACCCTATGAACGTAGCCCGCCAGGCTCCTCTGTCCATGAGATTCTCCAGGCAAGAATACTGGAATGGGTTGCCATGCCCTTCTTCAGAGGATCTTCCCAACCCAGGGATCGAATCGCATCTCTTAAATTTTCCTGCATAGATAGGCAGATTCTTTACCCACTAGCACCTCCTGGGAAGCCCCATAGTAGACACAGTACTTTAAATACTTCACAAAGACTATTCCAGTCTTCAAGGAGCTCAGCTGCCATGCTTCTCAGAATAAACTTCTTTATTTCTTACATATCTAATCATCTGTTTTTAAAAGCTATGAAACCACTTTTGTGTGTTTAACCTGCTAAATTTTAGGACTTTGGGAGAAGTTTCTGGATGACAAGACCTTTTTCAGAAAGTGCTTACTTAATTGCACTCCATCTTGAATGGAAAGTACCATTGAGAGAAATGCCACAAAGAATGTTCAGGCCAATTATTTATGCTATGAGGGAACACTGTTTGGCATACTGCATATTGACAGAGAGTTCTTCACTGGTGATGTAAGGGCAGGATTGCAAAATCGGCCCCCAGATGTTGGGCTCAGGTCTGATGGAGGGAGAACATGATAAGTCAAATCCTTGTACTGAGCACTGTCATGAAGCCACAGACGTGGGGCACCACTGAGGTATTCTTTAAAAACAAAACAAAACAAAAAAACCCTGAACACCAAGCCCCATGGCATCTGGACAATCTTTAGGCGCTCCACGCCCCTCCCCTGGGTGTGTACCTCTGGCTTCGTGCCTCCTCCGGAGCTATCTCTCCATCTCCGCCTCAGCTTTCATCAGTGCCTGTCAGTAGAATATCACAATTCCAGGTTGGGAAAACAATTCTGATGGGGTTAGGGAAATGAAAAAAGTTTCTGGCAATGGAAATCCCCTCCACTTTAAAGCAATATTTCATTCATGTTTGGGAAATACCACTTTGTTGCTGTCTCTGTTTGAATCTTCTTCAGCATTTCCTGTTTGAGTTCAGAAACCAAATGTGTGACACACCAGGAGGGCCTTGGGCCAATTCCAGATCAATAAAACCAGAGAGGAACAGCCAACTCCCCAAAGTTGCTGTCCTTGCTGTATTCTATGCAAAATTTTTAAAAGTGGATATATTGAACTCAAATATGACGGGTAGAAATGTCAACCAAAGACAGTCAAGTCCTTTCAGGAATGGTCAGCCACATTTAAATGCAATCTCAGGGAGATACGTAAGTGAAGCATGGAAAAATATCTCAATTGTGTCACTTAAAAAAAATGAATTGCCTTTTTGACTTACAGATCTGATTTTTCTTTTCTTGTTTCTTTCCCTTGTCTTGATTGTCAACATTTAATTAGTGTGCCCACAAATTCATCCTATCCTTCAGATTCAGTATCTTTGTAATAATGATAATCACAGAGGATTTTAGAGAGAGAAGGAAACTGAATCCAGTGTTCATTTATTTGCACTCATTCTGCATGAGACACTAGGACAACCCCATCTTACATATTAGGCTTCCCTGGTGGCTCAGTGGTAAAGAATCCAACTGCCAAACCCACCTGCTGGAGATGCAAGAGATGTGGGTTTCACCCCTGTGCTGGGAAGACCCCCTGGAGTAGGAAATGGCAATCCACTCTAGTATTTATGCCTGGAAAATTCTATAGACAGAGGAGCCTGGCAGATTATAGCCCATGGGGTCACAAAGAGTTGGATATGACTAAGCACACACAACACACACACACACATCTTACATACGCTTGACCTCATCATGTAGATTTAATGACTGTCTGAACAAAGGTCACTCAGTCAGTTAGTATCATAGTCCAGCTTCCAGGCATATAGGACTCTTGAAATCTTTCCCCCAGACCCATGCTAATCATCCCTACACTTCCAGAGCCATACTGCACCCACAGATGATGTGCCAACAAGACCACATATGGTCTCCACTCAACATGTCACCTGATAGTCATTTCGGGAAAGTTTGTAAATAAATGAACAAATAGCCTAATTGCTAACTCAGGCTAGAGATTGAACAAAATCTTAGAAAGTTATGAACCACCAGTAATAAAAATGTTTTTTAAATGAAAAGGAAGCATGACCTCTTGAACTGTTAATAAAAAGAAATCATCAAATCAAGTGACAAGATCTTTGTCTGCAAGCCACGATGGGGAAAAGGCTGGAAGAGAAACTCTGATAAGTTTGTGGTCTTAAGGCAATAGATAAGTAGGCCCTCGAGTGATGAGAATTTTCAAAAGTTCTTTAAAGGAAATAAATTGCCCTTTCATAGCCTTCTTCTTTAGCCTAGATGCATAAACACCCCTGACTTCTAATGAAGAGTCACAACTTGGCCAGTGATATACCAAATGCATTTCTGCAAAATGAATGTGTCAGTAATCGTATTTAACTTCCCAGGAGGGGTACTGAATGTTGCTATTAACCATCTTAAGCATTTCTTATATTTCTATTTATAAATCACTTGCCCAAATAACATATCATGTTTCCCTTATTTTTTTCAAAATTCAGCATTACCATCCATTTTTTTCTCATTTTCATCAGCTAAAATTAAGAAAAGTTCATCAGTGGCAGAGATTCTGCAATTTATAGCAACCCACAGAGCAGTCTGCTGAAACAAACTACCTCTCTTTAATATCCTGGTGTGCGTAGCAAGAAAAATAGAGTCAACAGCCATTTCTCTCAATGGCTTAAATAATTTATCAATTACCTGAAAGCTATTTTTTAACCCTAACCATATCTTCTAACATGCCTATTTTCCTTCTATCAGTTATATCTGTTCAGAAATGCAAGATCAACATGGAACTCTGCTCAATGTTACGTGCCAGCCTTGGGGGAGAATGGATACATGTATGTGTCTGGCTGAGTCCCTTCACTGTTTACCTGAAACTACCACAACGTTATGAATTGGCTACACCCCAATACAAAATAAAAAGATTAAAGTCTGGGAAAAAAACAAATAGAAATGCAAGCTCGTATTGATATGTGTCCAATTAAGAAAAGTGAACAAGTTACTAAAACTATCATAATACATTTAAAATCTAAGCAGAATGTTTTTCTTCTTAATTATCCACAAAGATATCCCATCAATAGCATGGCTATTGAAGCATTTATTGAAGCATCAGAATACTCAGAACAAACTCATGGAATGTATCACAAATTACAACAATTTGCCAAAACATGGAGGGTGGCAGCCAGATTTTGCCCGTTTTCTTCATCTAGAACCTCATAGTAATGCAGAACACCTGGATTCAATCCCTGGGTTGGAAAGATTACCTGGAGAAGGGAATGGTTACCCACTCCAGTATTCTGGCCTGGAGAGTTCCATGGACTGTATAGTCCATGGGGTCACAAAGAGCTGGACATGATTGAGCAACTTTCACTTTTTTCTCTAGATCTTAAGACATGGCAAGTTTCTAAGAGTAGTATGAGATATAGAAATAGACAAAGAGAAAATAATGGTAATTAAATTATTCAAAGAACTGCTTTCTGTATGTCTTTGTCTTCAAACCACTGAATTTAGGACTAGACCATCCAATCTGGATACCAGGAACACTGCTGTTTTTGATCCATACAACTGCATCTTGAATTATGCCAACTAGCCAACCAGTGGCATAGCATAACCCGTTAGGCATAATAAAAATGCTATTCTACATTTAAGTCAATTTAATTAACTCGTTTTAATAATAATACCTTGGCAAACCCAGATGAAAACTCTTATATTGATGTAATCAACTACTTTTCTCCAGATAATTGCCACTTGGGCTGAGAAATTGAGAGCCCGCCAACCTAAAATGCTTTTAAAGACTTCAATCAACATTCTCTCCAAAAATGAAGAAATAAAAAGCCAGAGGGCAGAACCATGGATCTCACTCTCTATTCTTAACATTGCCCAGCAACACTTATTTATATTACCGGGACTTGTCCTCCAAAGTTGACCTGGGGTTGGCCTCTGAATTTGTACAGCAAAAGGAAAAGACACGGGCTGCATAGTCCAGGAAACTAGAAACAAACTGTCTTATTAAATTACCCATATTTGCAACTAAGCTTAAAATAACACAGATCTGCCCACCTTCAGACCCAAGTTCTGCTATCATTTTTGCCCCATTCATTTTATTTCTTTGACTCTTCATGAACTGCTAGACAAATATATAAAAGGTTTTAGTTCATCTCTTAATTTGTTATAAAATCTTGATTTAAAGCAAATGGATACTTCCAAGATAACAAAGAGTAGAGATTGTTATTTTTTGAAGTGGTATTTAAATAGGTTCTATTAACTCACAGAAAAAAATTTTAGTTATTAAAAAAAAACCACTAAGCATGGGTTTATTTTCAAGAATGAACTTTGAGGAAATTTTGAGTTATTTGGGTTATAAAATACCAAGGAAGTGTAGCAAGGTGAAGCTACTTGATGTGAGAGGGAAAGTTTCTCCATTTTCACCATAAGTAGCTTTAGTCTGTTATATTACTATATTTCTCAAGACCTGGGAATATGAGTAGTCTCACTGAATTGATCATTCAGTTAAACAACATATCAAGATGTGGGTTCAATCCCTGGGTGGAGAAGGTCCCTTGAAGAAGGAAATGGCAACCCACTCCAGTATTATTGCCTGGAGAATCCTCTGGACCAAAGTGCCTAGAAGGCTGCAGTCCATGGGGTCGCAAAGTGTTACACATGACTGAGCAACTGAACACAGAAAACATACATAGCTTAACCAGTTTGGTCATCCCATATAAATATATTTTTAATCTGACTATCTCTTTGAACCCATTGCATTGATCTAGTTAATATCTCTTATTACAAGGAGCATGAGATCAAAGCTACATAATACTGGAGCCTTTGCATTACATGGTCCGGGATGCTTGTGAGGGACACCTTAGGTAGTAAAGAGTACATTTAATGACATCATTTTTTTTACTTGAGAACTAAATCCCGTTGGATGAAGTTCAAGGGAGATGAACCTCAAGATAAGTTCCATTATAAATGTATAATGACAAGTATATTAGAAAAAAAATCATTTAAAAATGTTATGAGTAAATACTATATAATAACTTTTGAAACTGAATCACTTTATAATCACACATTATCATAATTACCTTGTAATAATTGAATACTTCATAGAACTAAATATTTCAAATTGTGACTATGCTATTTAGCTCATAGATAGGAAATTAGCCTTGAGTTAAAAAAATATCATCCCCAAACAATGTTATAGTAAAATTTATGAAGAATTGTTTGGGTTGTAAAACCTGTGCTCTCCTCATAAGAAGCCTGTGAGGGGAGGATCTTTTTTTTTTTTTTTTTTACAAACGCTGCTTTTAAGTAAACTTCTCTAGCTCACTCAGCTAAGAAACTCTTTCCTAAGTTGTAGTTGTCTCTCTTTACTTTTGAGGTCTGCTCCCATGATTATTTTTAAGCTTCAGGATAAACTTAGATAAATAGACAGGTAGGTAGATGCTAGATAGATGAAAGTGAAAGCTAGTTGCACAGTTGTGTCTGACTCTTTGCAGTCCCATGGACTGTACTATGCCAGGCTCCTCTGTCCATGGAATTCTCCAGGCAGGAGTACTGGGAGCGGGTTGCCTTTTTCTTCTCCAGAGGATCTTCCTGACCCAAGGATGGAACCTGGGTCTCCTGAATTGCAGGCAGATTCTTTACCAACTGAGCCACGGATAGATTGATACCTAGGTAGGTGTTCATCCTGTCAGTTTTTAAAATTTATTTTATGTATTATTTTTGGTTGCACTGGGTCTTCATCATCGCGTGTGGGCTTTGTTTAGTTGCAACAAGCAGAGGCCCCTCTCTAGTTACGGTACGATGGCTTCTCCCTGCGGTGACTTCCCTTGCTGCTGAGCAGAGGCTCCAGAGCATGGGCTCAGGAGTTGTGCCACACGGGCTTAGATGCCTCTCTGTATATGGAATCTTCGTACAGCAGAGATTGAACCCATGTCCCCGCATTGGCCGGTGCATTCTTAACCACTGGGTGATCAAGGAAGTCCAGGGATAACTTTTTATGACTCTAAATTATTTTCATTTCCATCTTTACACATGCAAACACTTTGGTGATAGACACTCATCAAAGGGATCCACTCCCACCCCCCAGCCACTGACAGCTCCCCAGCTTCTTTACTTATGGGAATTACCTACATTATCTATGTTTCCAGATTCCTCCTCCATAAACTGAGGATAATAATAGAACCTACTTTCTGGGGCAGATGTGAAAACTAAGTGGGATAATATACAACAAGAATGTAGGAAGTTAATAAAGATGTTCTCCATCAGCAAGGGAGTAAACAGTCACCTTTAAATTCTTCCAAGCTGATTGCAAAAAAGATTGAGGGCAAGAGGAGAAGAGGGCAACAGAGGATGAGATGGTTGGATGGCATCACCAACTCAATGGACATGAGTTTGAGAAAACTCCAGGAGATAGTGAAGGACAGAGAAGCCTGGTATGCTGCAATTCATGGGATTGCAAAGAATCATACATGACTTAGAGACTGAACAAGTTCCTCCAGTTTGTTCTTGAGCTAAGAAAGCCCTTTACAAATTCTGCTTTATTTTCCACACCTGCTAAGAAGAGTTACATAGTGTTGACCCTGAGCCAGCGAAGGCCATCAGTTGAGTTCTGCCCAACTGGGATCTTTGGGGAAATTGCTTCATTCAGCTGAGACTCAGTCTCCGCTTTCATTCTTGCATCCCTTGCCCTCATTCAGGCCATTCATTGCCCACCTAACTGATTTCCATGCCTCCTGCCTAACTCCCCCAAATCCACCATGCACGTTGTCTCCAGGCTGGGATTGTCAGCTACAATAGAAAAAGAAAACCAGTTAAATTTGAATATCAGATAAACAACAATTCATGTTTTAGTACAGTTATATTCCATGTGAAAACATTATTCTTTATTACCTGAAATTCAGGATTAACTGGGCTTCCTGTTCTTATTCTTTTTGTTTGTTTCTTTGTTTTAAAGTCTGGCAACTGTATACCAGAGTTACTGACCAAAACCATAAATTCCACCATGGTAACCCCATCTTTAAGAGGTCAAGTGGTATGCTAAAGGGAAGTAGCATTTGGTTACAATGTTAATCCATTTTTAAATGTTTTCACAAATTTTTTCATGATTTAACTCCTTTTAATCTCGCACACATGAGCCACCACTTCTCACTGGGCTTCCTCTTCTTTTGTTTTGTTTTTCCCTAAATCTGGCAACCACCTACCAAAGTTACTTACCACAAAATATAATCACTTATACATATATGTATCTAATGATGATAGAAATTTTCCAGAAAATATTTTAGCAACATTCAGCAAACGGTTGCCCTATGCTCATGCAAAAAAGACCTTTTGCATTTAGAAATCTCTTCGTGTTATTCATTCATTCATTCATTCAAGAATCAGTTAGTCAGTGGCTAGTAAAATAAAGCGTTATAAAATGTGTGGGAGACAGAATATGAGTGTATAGCAGAGATGAAGTCATTATCATGTTCTTCTGGGCAACAGTCAAGAGTACTCAGAACTTCCATCCTTCTCTATGCAATTCCTTTTTCCCCCCCCAACACATGAGGTACTTTGGAGGAACTGCCTTTCAACATGCCACAGCAGCACACTGGTAGGCACTGAATTAAACTGCATAATACTGACCACAATTGATCATTTGAGAGTTATCAAAAAAGGAGCATCAGGAAGAAAATACTTGTTGTCTCGGGACTCATATGCGCAGTGGGAACAGCTGGTAGAGAAGTATCAGTAAAGGGTTCCTCAAGCTCTAAAACACACAGGGGACTGAGCACAAGATACCAGATGTACAGGCACCCACACCAAAAACAGCGGGGACAGCGCCAGTTACTGGGGAACTCCAGGTGCAGACTCTAGGAAGATTCCTGCGGAGCCAAAGCTGATAGCATCAGAGCTAAGGCCACATGATTCCCCATCCTTTGACAGAAGATCTGCTCCAGGAACATCCACCTCCCAGACCCCAGAGTCACCAGCACTGGTTTTCAGAAAAGAAAAACAATATGTGCTTACAAAGCACCCCACCTGTGAGCCCCATTCTAAAGTACTGTTCCGCAGAGTGGTGTATTATGCAATGTCCTTACCCCTAGACACTGATAGGTAGAGTTTCCTCATGCACAGAGATTTGCACGATGACCAGGACACCCTGGACAAGTCAACAGAGCTTGTGTTACAATACAAACATGGCTCCACCTTTGTATTTCTCAGTGACTACACAATGTGCTTCCGGTAGTCAGCGCCCTCCCACGCCCTCGGATGTATTTATGACGTGCCTGTAAATTCTCTGAAGTCCTTCATCCCGTGTGACTTCACTGCTGCTGCCCCGTCTCTCAGGGCTCCTGCCTGGCTCCGTTGTCATCTGCAGACACTCCTGTCACTAGGCCCATTACCAGCATCTACAGAGCTCTTCCTCCTGGTCCAATGGACTGCTTGTTCTCCTCCGGTGACAGTCTTAGAAGGCGACAGCCAAAGTGGCCGTTAGCTTCTGGCCTCTCTGTAGTCGGTCTTATTATGGTAATTGCCAGGCGGGAAGGGGCAGACACCAGCCTAATTACACCTGTCCCTGTCCCAGCTCAGCCTGGGTTTAAATTACTCCATGGGGGAGAGAGCACGATTTGACTCTGCTGAACAACTTTTTCTCTATTCTTATGAAATCTGGAGACAGACATTCCTAATTACGCTTGTCAGTAGGACATAATGACCAAGTATTTCTTTAAATGGCGTCATTCTTTATCAGGGAAGCTGATGCACTCCATTAATAGATAACTTTACTGAGGTATTTTCAAGCAAACAAATCTTTAAAATGTGACTCTTTGATATACTACCAAGCATAAGCTGAAAACCACACAGCCAGCCCTTAGATGTTGTTTTAATATTAATGCTATACATAGATGTATGTGCATGTTTAATATTAATTAGTCTTTGTAAATATTATATTTGTATAGACTTAAATCTGTAAAACTATACCTAGTTAATTCTATAAATGGATAGCTGTGTGGCATGTATACATAATTATGTCGGAATATATATGTAGGCATTATGGCTGCATGAATTAGTTTTTTAACTGCATTATATAAAACATTAAGAGGAGAAAGCTTTTACATTCATTTGAAAATTAAATGTTGTTCTTGTTGAGCATTCTAGAACACCAGTGTATAATAATATGCCCCTATTAATCTAAATTGAAATTAACTACACAGATTCTTTTTTATTTTAGTTAATTCTTAATAGAATGCCCTATTTACTTCCAAGTCTTTTATTTCCAGAAGTGTTTACCCACTCATAAGAAGTTATTTGTGAAAAATAATTTGAGAAGCAAAAATACCAGAGGTCCCAATTGGTTTGGTAATTTGTGAGTCCTTATAGAGGTCTTTGAGGATACACCTTCTCTGAAGCAAGTTCCTCCAGGCCCAGGAATCCTTGAGACTCTAAACTGAAAAGTTTCTCTATCTTCCATCCCGGTGTCATTGTCGGCTCTTTGTTTTTTTTTAATTGGAAGTAGCCACTTAGGAGAGAGCAGGGCCGAGCTCTATAAACCGCCTGCTGCCTGGAACGGAAGATTTTATTCTGCATTTATGAGACATTAGAGACAGGGTCCTTCTCTGGACTCCAGAAACCTCACCAGGAGAATTTAAGGTCTCCCTGGTTCATACCATAAATTGTCTTCACTTAGTTTGTCATTTCCCCTTCACTGAATCCAGCACTGATTTATGTCTTCTAGGGGTCTGCTTTCCTCAACAAGCCATCATCAAAGTTGTAAGCTGCAGGGTTCTGCTCCAGTAACCCCATTACTGCTAATGAAATTGCTTCCTCTCTCTCTCAGCCTGTTTCCTTCACTGGGGTGATAATCACCACCCAAAGGGGGTTACTGCGAGATTTACAGTTCTCAGCTCGAGGCTTCACAGGTTTTGGGGACTTCAGCCTTGTTAGTCTTCTGCAGGGTGTGTGGTCAGCTACCGTGTTTACAAGCTGTAGAAACCTTGAGCCAGTCACTGACGTTCTCCAGGTGTGAGGCTCCGTGAGATAGTGTACACTGAGGTGTCAGCACTCTCTTGACTTGCCCCCCAAGATCTCACAGGTCCTTGAACTTTTCCATCTTCCCTGCCCCCTTTCACTCTTTCCTGGGATAACCAAGTCATACATCTGTACATTGAATAAGAACCACACATGATCACATAATTGCACTTCCATTTTTGTGTTCTTCCTAATCTCCTGGTAGGACTTCTCTGGTTGCTCAGGTGTAAAGAATCTGCCAGCAATGCAGGAGACATGGGTTCGATCTCTGGGTTGGGAAGATTCCCTGGAGGAGGGCCTGGTAACCGACTCCAGTATTCTGGCCTGGAGAATCCCCTAGACAGAGGAGCCTGGTAGGCTACAGTCCATGAGATCACAGAGTCAGACACAACTTAGAGACTAAACAACAAACAGCTATTCTCCTGATTAGTCTTGCTCATATGCTGCTTTGGTCATCTCCTCTTTCCAAGGCTGAGACCTCCAGTTTTGCAATTCCTGGCAAAAGGGACTGCAAGCAATCCTCTCCTCCCTCTGAGATTATTTCCACTCGCAATGTCATCACTGATGGATCATATCGTCGGTCACTGGGGCTAATGCACTTGTCAAGGTTACTGAATGAGGTCCCTGTGGGAACCCACAGAGACTGCAGAAAATAGCTGAGGTCCTGCCCTTGAGCTTTCCTTCAGATTCCTCAACAGTAAACTGGAACCAACCAAAGAACCAGCCCCTCCAGAAAGCCCCTTTGTCTCTCTTTCTCCAACAAAAAATTTCCATTTTTTTTTTTTAACGACCCAAGTCCTCTTATCTTGAAATTACAGAGACATCTTTCCAACCCCACTCACACAAGAGTCAGGAGAGTCTCTGCTTTGGGGTTTTTACACCAGTTGGCCCCATTTTGATGGGTGAGCAGAGGCTCTCCAGGGCATGTGCGTCCGTTACCAGCGTGACTTGTTGAAAGTCCGGGCTGCCAGATCCCCTTGGAGGTGCTGATTCTGTAGGTCTGGAATGGGACTAGAGGATTTGCGTTGTTAAGAAGTTCCCCAGTGACGCTGGTCCAGGAAACCGTCTTTAAGGATGATTGATATAAAACATGGGCTTCCCAGGTGGCGCTAGTGGTAAAGAAGCCACCTGCCGATGCAGGAGACACAGGTTCAATCCCTGGGTCGGGAAGATCCCCTGGAGGAGGGCCTGGCAACGCACTCCAGTATTCTTGCCTGGAGAATCCCATGGACAGAGGAGCCTAGTGGGCTACAGTCCATGGGCTCACAAAGAGTCAGACACCCTGAAAGCCACTAGGGTGTTTATTAACCCCTCTTCCTCACAGCATTTCTCGGCTGATTTCCCCACCACCTTAGCGACTCAGAACACAAGGAAGGGCTTGAAGCTTGTTGCTTCTAAAAAGGCTACACTTTGGAGACAACTGATCCTGACTTAAATGGCATTAGGTGATGCCTGTGCCCTGGGGATGTGTAAAACAAGGAGGGAGAGGACAAGAAAAATGATGAAGTGTGTCTCCAATCTCATCTCTAAGACCTTATTGATAGCAACACTTACCCAAGCCAAAGCCATTTTCCTAAACCCAGACTGAAATAAACACAAAGGATATACAGAGAGGGGAAAAGTCTTTTTTTTCCCCCCTTTAACCTAATAAAGCACACTATCTTTTCCTCTCTCTTTTAGACGAGCAATATGGGGTTGCCTGGCCTGAGCGTATCACCCCTGTTTATCTCATCTGGTGTCTCTAATTAGATTGCAGGCCCCTTTGGGCAGTGGCTGTGCAGTTGTAATCCGATTTCGTATAGTGCCTGGCACAGTCTCTTAACCATAAAGAGGGTGCTCAATAAATATTTATTGACGATGGTTATCTCTAACTCCTCAGGAAGCCTAGGCAATTCTAGGTTACTCCACTTAGTAGAATGATAATGGAATTGATAAACTATTGTGAGGAGAAACACACATGTGGTGGGTTTTTCAAAATCAACTCACCATCAAATATTTAAAACGACGATGTAGCCTTTTGCACCCTGTGGGCATTGAAGGTCACTTTGTGCCAGACTCATAAGCATGATCTGAGTACCAGAAGAGACAGCATTATAAAACCAGGAAGCTTCTGGAACTTTCCTTAGGTGATGCCAAAGTCTGTAATATTAGGGGTTTTCTTCCAACCACCACATTTTCTAATAGGTTACATAAACAAATCTATAAAGTCAGTATTATATTAATTATTGGCAAGTGTATTCATCAACCTCTAGATGGCTTTTCTTTGCTGAAATTCATGCAACTGACATCATTAGAAACATGATACATGTTTGGCTGATATTAGTCTCTTCCATCTACAAAATGTTTCTAACCTTGATGGATAAAGCCTGACATGAGAAGTGAAGTAATTGGGGATTTTTCTTTCCCACATTTGAAAAAATAATGCTTAACTACTCCTGAAATGCCTCCAAAACAACGTCTAATGAAAAACATACTTATAATCCGCAAAAGAACGGTGCTATGTTGTTTATAGGGGAGGAGACAAGACATTTTGGACACAGGAAAACCTGTGTGTGTTTTAATTACCTCAGTCATGTCTGATTCTTTGCAACAGCAAACCTCCAGGCTCTTCTGTCCATGGGATTCTCTGGACTGGGTTGCCATACCCATCGTCACGGGATCTTCCAGACCCAGAGATTGAACCCACATCTCCTGTGTCTCCTGCACTGAAGGTAGATTCTTTAATGCTGAGCCATGGAGGAAGCCCCATTTCCAGGTGTGTGTGCCTGTGCGAGTGCTAATTCACTCCGGTTGTGTCCGACTCTATGCAACCCCGTGGACAGTACCCTGCCAGACTCCTCTGTCCATGGGGACGCACCAGGCAAGAATACTGGAGTGGATTGCCATTTGCTCCTCCAGGGGATCTTCCCAACCCAAGGATCGAACCCATGTCTTTTTTGTCTCTTGCTTAGGAAGGCAGATTCTTTACCACTAGTGATTTCTAGGTGTGGTTAGGTACAAAAAGAAGACTATGCACTTGAGGGGGCTCATGGGAGTCTAATACTGCATTGGGTGAACACCCTCAATGTGCTGCCTATTTCTATTAGCAAGAATTTGGGGAGCCATAGAGGTTGTGGGCCTTTCCCCTACACTTCCATACATGTATGAAATTAAAGACATGTATTGTGTAAGAGCTAAAAGGCTGAGCAGCAGAGACAGGAAACAAAGAGTACAAGGAGATTGCCCAACGTGAGTTTTTCCGTTGGGAACATTGTTTGCAGAAGACATAATCCATTGTTTCTTTCAGATGACTTCTTTGGAATTCTTTTCTTGGCTTTGAGACTTGTTCACCTTGTGACCTTAAATATTTCCGTGACTGCCTGGTTGGTTTGCCTTTGTGTCTCACTCCTGTCTTCTGTTGAGGGAGCTTCTGTTGATTGAAAAATGGGTAGAAAATTGATGTACTCTGCATTCATGCAGAGAATGAAGACACTTCACCCAGATCTCTCACCAGAGCTAAGGTTAAAGTGTCTGTCACCTTTCAACCAACACTGATGCTGGGAAAGATTGAGAGCAGGAGGAGATGGGGGCAAAAGAAGATGAGATGGTTAGACGTCATCATTGACTCAATGTACATGAGTTTGAGCAAACTCTGAGAGATGTGAAGGACAGGGAAGCCTGGCGTGCTACAGTCCTTGGGGTCATGAATAGTCGACTGAGCGATTGAACAACAATACCTATCATCTATTCAGTACTAAGAAAAGTAACTCCCGGTAGTTAGGGACATGATTTTCAGGCTATTGTATCTTGTTTTAGGTCTACCCCTGCACATAAGCAGCACAGTAATATTTGGAACTGGTGAGTCCAAAGTCCATTTCATGATTTACATGGGATTGGAATTTTGGTTTGCAACGCTGTGAACCAAATTCAAATGCAAATGCAAATTTCAACTCTGGCTTCAGCTTCTTGGAACTGGAGTATCACTTCCTAGAGGCAGAACTACATTTTCCCTGGTATTTACTACCATATGAAAAAAAAGTAAATGAATCTGAGAATTTGTGTGTGTGTGTGTGTATGTTACTGAATATGACCAGAGAAAATGATGTAGGAAAGGGGGGTTTAAGGACTAGTAGGAAATACATCCCTTCAAAGAAGCTGCCCAGCTCAATGGTATGAATTCCTTCGGTGCCGTTAAAGAGAACACCAGGGTGATGATCATGATCACTAACCTATCCTGTTCCCATCTACTCATCTCTGATTCTCAGTTGTCCAGTCTACAAAATAAGCAATTTGGGGAAAGATGACTGCTAAGATCCCTGTTAGCCCTGCTAGTTCAGAAAAGCAGTCCATATTCACCAAGGTGCCCAAGAGGAAAGATTCTGGTCAAAAGTTGTGTTTTAACCCTAGCACTCCTGCTCACTTGCTGTGTAAACTTGGTCTTGAGCACGCATGTCACCTCTCTAAGCCCATTTCCTCATCTTCCAAACGGGGATAAAGACCCTGTGGGCACCTCTGTCAGTTTATGATTAACCTCCTTATCTGAACCTTTCTTCCTTTTCTTCTTTAACCCTTATTCTCCTCAAGATTGAGGAGTATCACAGAAAAGGGGGGAACTGTAACCAACCAAGCAAAACAAATAGGCCTGCCAGTTGCAGGAGATGTAAGAGACACTGGTTTGACCCCTGAATCGGGAAAGATCCCCTGGAGGAGGGCATGGAAACTCACCAGTATTCTCTCCTGAAGAATACCATCCACAAAGGAGCCTGGCGGGCTACAGCCCATACGGTCGCAGAGAGTTGGACCCAACTGAGCAGCTTAGCACAGGACCCCAGGGGCCTTCCCAGAGAGAGACCATCCCCCATGTCCTCTACTTTAGCGCCTCTGTGAAGTACCTATTGAATAGAGAACGGTAACAGTATTTGTGCACATTTTCCGAATTTTACAGGTATGAACCCCCCACCATCACCGCCACCAAATGGAAGATGTTAACTGCTTGATGACTGTGAGCACATAGCCCCAGGCCTCCTGAGCCTAAAGGACTAGATAAGGTTAACCTTTGTGACACCACCTTGTTCCTTCACCATCAGCCAATCAGAGAACTGTGCATGAGCTGATCACGCACCCTGCAACCCCTCTCTCTCACCTGGCTTTTTTTCCCTTGGACTATAGTTGCTTTACAATAATGTGTTAGTTTCTACTATACAGCAAAGTGAATCAGCTATACACATACATACGTCCCCTCCATTTTTCTTTTTTTGGATTTCCTTCCCTTTTAGGTCACCACGGAGCATAAGTAGAGTTCCCTATGCTGTACAGTAAGTTCTCATTAGTTATCTATTTTATACATATTATCAGCAGTGTATAAGTGTCAATCCCAACCTCCCAATTTATCTCACCCAACCCCTTTACCCCTTGGTATCCATATGCTTTTTCTCTATGTCTGTGTCTCTATTTCTTCTTTAGAAGTAAGATCATTATTACCAGTTCCTCACCTTGCTTTTAAAAATGCTTTGTGGAAACCCTCCAGGGAGCTCAGGACTTCTTAGGATATGAGCCACCCATCTCCTTGCATGGACCAGCAACAAAACTTTCTCTGCTCCAAACTGATGTTTCCCTTTGTCCGGCCTCACTGTGCATCAAGCTCAGGAATAAACATGCACTAACAGTATGAATGGGTTACTGAGGGGTTAACGAAGATGCTGCTCATAATACCTCAGGCATACTCCTGCTGTTGTCATCCCCACCAAGTTTGCTCTAGGATCCCAGCAGCACGTTATCAGAAAGCATTGTCAGTGGCAGGGGATTAAGAGCACAGGGTTTGGCCAGACTGCCCCAGTTGGGTCTTGACTTGGTCACTGTAATTAGCACACAATGCCTGGCATTTAGTTCACAATTCCCATTATCTGGTCTCATCTGTGTAAAGGTTCTACTGCCCTTGGGGGTGCAGTCGA
The DNA here is from genome assembly GCF_023699985.2 of Odocoileus virginianus. Taxonomy (NCBI): domain Eukaryota; kingdom Metazoa; phylum Chordata; class Mammalia; order Artiodactyla; family Cervidae; genus Odocoileus; species Odocoileus virginianus. The sequence continues at coordinate 11,697,073 of NC_069682.1, read as the reverse complement.
GGGCTTGAATTTTTTTTTATCTTCACGCTTTTCTGTGTGTTCCAAATTTTCTACAATGAGTAGTAATTACTTTTAAAACAAAGAAACAAACATAAAGGCCCTTTTCTTGTCTGTTTTAAATATATTAATATCGGTGTAGAAAATTAAGAGATACAAACTACCATGCATAAAATATAGTCATTACTTTGAAATAACTTTAAATGCAGTACAATGTATACAAATATTGAATCATGAATATGTACACCTGAAACTATATACTGTTGTAAATCAACTATACTTTCATTTAAAAACAAAGAGAGAGATAATATATTTAAAGTATTTAGCACAGTTCCTGGCATCTAATAAGCAATAAATGTTGGCTATTACTATTCAGCAGGGCTTCCCTGGTGGCTCAGAGGTTAAAGCGTCTGCCTCCAATGAGGGAGACCTGGGTTTGATCCCTGGGTCTGGAAGATTCCCTGGAGAAGGAAATGGTAACCCACTCCAGTATTCTTGCCTGGAGAATCCCATAGACGGAGGAGCCTGGTAGGCTACAGTCCACGGGGTCACAAAGAGTAGGACATGACTGAGCGACTTCACTTTCTTTCTTTTCTTTCTTATTACTGTTCTCAGATATATACATATATATATATGCATGTATGTGTTAGGTGATTGAAACCACCCACTCTGGCCAGGCACCTTAGTAACCATTTGCATGAGTTGTTTTATGACAGGAGATCCTGATAAAGAATACAGAACTAATAAGCCACCACCAACCGGAAGAGTTAGGGAAAGGTCGAAAGGAGACAAACCGCGTGTCTGTCCACTTTCCAGAATCCCTCTCGCTAGCATCCATCTTGGCTGAGCGATGCGTGCGCCACCAGGAAAGACGCTGAATTAGAATGATTGGCCAAAGACCACCCAGAAACTAATCCCATCACCATAAAACCCGAGACTGTGAACCACACAGCAGAGCAGTTCTCCTAGGTTCCCTTACCTACTGCTCTCCACCCAGGTGCCCTTTCCCAATAAAATCCCTTGCTTTGTCAGCATGTGTCTCCTCGGACAATTCATTTCCAAGTGTTAGACAAGAGCCCAGTTTCGGGCCCTGGAAGGGGTCCCCCTTCCTGCAACATATGTATGATATCAACCAGATCATAGACTAACCATTCATGAATGCGTCAACCGCTGTCTTATGGATGTGAATCATGTCTTTGTTCAGAGTAAAAGTTCTGCTTGTCTTTATTCAAACCTTTGTAATGGGGAGCGAGTTTGCCTTTATGAATCAGCCTGGCAGGCATTGTGGAAATATTCTGAGCACTTTGAATTTCACACTGTGATTTCTTCCAGCAGCCTAAAATTTCTCCCCAGAGTTTGAGTGCTATAGGGTAAGACCTTGTGACCCAAACAAAGACAAACAGTTTTCTGGTTGAGTCCATGGGGTGGGGGTTGGGGGTTGAGTTGGGGGACAGAAAACTAAAATTGTGAGTTCAGCTGAGGACACAGACAGAAAGGAGTCGTGGCTGCAGAGACTGCCTTACGTCTTCTGTCTAGGGTGACCACTGATCCTAAGTGTTGCAAGGGGCAAGCTTCTCTTCTTGCTAAAGCAGGAAAAGAGTCCTCAAATAATGCTTTTCACCAGTCCATATCATTAACTACAATGAAGGCACCTTAGACAAGAAGAGGAAAAAAAAAGGAAGAAAATCAGAAAGAAAGCATTTTCAAAGGGGAATGATGTGTCAGGAATATATATATATATATATAGCACAGTAAAAGGGAAGAAAAAGCGATTTCCTATGATACAAATAAGGAAGACAGTGTATGAATTTTTATATGTATGACATGGAAGTTTATTAAAAATGTTACATGTGTCAGTGCTTATCAAAGTTTCCCACTAACGTGTGACCAAGGACAAAGACAGGTGACTGCGTGTGACCCTGTGTATGTCTGGGGGCACACAGGAAGAGAAGGAGGAATGCGCAGAGCCTGTACTAGACTCCAGAAGGCTGGAGATTTTTTCAAGACCTGGGATTTTGTCTCAAAATTATATTGATTTCTCATTGCTCTGGGATAAAAATACGGAACCAAAGGCTAGTTGTCTGATTCTTGGTCTCATGATCTTAGTAATGTATAGCACTGCCTCTTCATTATTGTCAGCTGTGACACTCTGAAAAGTTTTCATTCTGTGTTCCACTGAACACTTGATTCTGGAAGCATCAGCAGCTATGAAAAAGGATGCCAGTGGCCCAGGGCAAAAAGTGAAACTGTAGGTGGTAACACCCTCCTGAGTGAAGAGGGAGAAAAATATGGATAGTTGTGATGAAGGAAAATGGGAGTTCTGCCATTTTCCTGGTGCACGTAGGCAAGCTGGGACTATAAACCTGCCAGGAATAATCAGACAGTGATCACTCTCCACTTCTGCTGACTCACCAGGAACAGATGATACAGTCATTACAGATCCACACTGGACCTCATGGGACTTTGAAGTCCAGGTCAGGAAACAGAGACCTGAGGACAGAGGTAGGACCTTTATTTGTTTTTCCACAGAGCCTGACTTCAGAAGAGAAGCTAGTTTTTACCAATGAGTAAAGTTGATGGTACAGCAATAATCAACATTTTGTTTTCTAATTTAAGCCCTTCTAACTCACCATGCCAAAATAAATACCCCAATATACAGAGTCAGAGGGTCCTTTCCCATATTAAAGTTATGGTTTGATGATAGCATTCTGACTGGCAGGGGGGGAGTTTATTTTACAAAGAACAGGTAGGAAATGCCTTGCTAGTGACTCAGGGATGCCAGCTCCAAAACACTTAAATTGAATTTGAGTAGATGGTAAGAAATCTAGAAGGAAAAAAAAAAAAAGTGTTTTATGGATAATAGACTGATTTGGATTAAAAACAAACAAACAAACATCGTAGGGGAGATACTTCTAAAGAGATGATTTTATCACAGAAAACTTGTCAGGAACAGCAAATAAGTATTATATATAGAATATTTTCTGAAAACAAAGTAAATATGGTGGGTTTTTTTAAATGGAAACTGAATGTCATTGTTTATTTTTTTAAAAAGTACGCTACAAGAAAGGAAAGCGTGGTGAGTTTATACATGATGCAGGTGTATACTTGCATGGGAATTTACCATCTAGGAAGTGAGAGCATTGTGAAGGCCATTGAGATTAGGATTAAAAAATATAGAAATACTACCATTGTAGGAGAATAATAGAGGCAACTCAGGTCAATCAGTGCCATGCATCACATTTTCTATATTTTTAGTTATTAGATCCTTGAAACATAGGTAAATATACAAAAGAAAGGAATCCTTTTAAACTATCACCCAAATGAAAAACATATTAACACTTCATCATGTCTACCTTAACTTTCATTCATTCATTTTTTCTTTTTACTTTTCCTTTTTTAATTAAAAATTTACTAATAATAGCAAAAGCCCCAAATACTATATATGATTCTCTCTAAGTAGAAATAACCACAACAGAGTGCTATCTGCTAGCTTCTTTTGACTTTTCAGTTCAGTTCAATCACTCAGTCGTATCCAACTCTGTGACCCCATAGACTGCAGCATGCCAGGCCTCCCTGTCCACCACCAAAAAAACTCCCGGAGCTTGCTCAAACTCATGTCCATCAAGTCAGTGATGCCATCCAACCATCTCATCGTCTGTCATCCTCTTCTCCTGCCTTCAATCTTTCCCAGCATCAGGGTCTTTTCAAATGAATCAGTTCTCATCAGGTGGTCAACCCAGGGGTCGATTCACAAACAGCACACTACATGGTTTACTGGTTTAAAAACTTATCTGAAAGCATGCTATCATATATGTCCATTTACAAAACTGGCTCTATTTCACTTGATGTCATGTATTTGACAGCTATCCCTATTAATTCACTAGATCTAGTATCTTTGTTTTAACCCTGTGTAGTAGTGAGAAACAAAACTTCCATCACTGATGGACAACTAGTGTTTCCACATTGTTTTCTTCTGCTATTGCTTATAATTCTGTAACTTACAATGCAAGATTTTACATATCTCTTCTGCACGTTCCTGGAATTTTTCTTTGGGAGAAAACTAGCAGTAGAATTTGAGATTAAAAAAAATGTGCACATCTTCCATTTAACTAGGTAACACAGAATTGTTCTCCAAAGTGGTTTCTCTAAAGTACATTACACAAACATGCAAATCTTTTCAGCACATGCTCAGTAACACTTAGGGTCCCCAGATATCTACAGTGCTGCCAATGTGTTGTGCTTGTGTTTGTTTGTGAGAGAGCATAGTGTTGCTTTAGTTTAATACAGTCTTGCTTGAGAAATCGTTCCCTCACAAAATATCACAAACTTTCCTAAGTTTTAAAAAAGCTTTGTTTTTCATATGTAAGTGTTTATGTGTGAAGTGGAGATTTTTAATCGATTTAAAGGATTGATTATCCCAGAAATACTTATTAAACAATCTATCCATTGGTCAATATTTTTAATGGCTTTGGGGATATATGCATGTGTGTGTATATGCGTGTGTGTGTATATATATATATATGTACACCTTCCTGGTGGCTCAGGGGTAAAGAATCTGCCTGCAATGCAGGAGACCCGGGATCAATTCTTGGGTCAGGAAAATCCCTTGGAGAAGGGATAGGCTACCCACTCGAGTATTCTTGGACTTCCCTGGTGATTCAGATGGTAAAGAACCCACCTGCAATGCAGGAGCCCCAGGTTTGATCCCTGGGTCAGGAAGATGCCTTGGAGGAGTGCATGGCAACCCATTCTAGTATTCTTGCCTGGAGAATGCCCACAGACAGAGGATCCTGGCAGGTGGCAGCTCATAGCATCACACAGAGTCAGACATGACTGAGCAACTAGGCAGCTGCGGCAGCAAGCATAGGTTGGTTATAGGTTACATATAACTTTAATATGTATGCTTTATATAGATACATATTTGCATATGTGTGTGTGTGTGTGTGTGTGTGTGTATACACACTGGTTCTACCTTCTTTTCTTTTTTACATTGGTTATTAGTCTTTTTCTTATTTTTAACCTTTCAGTATCTGAAATCAGTCATTCTTGTTATTGTTGTTGCTGTGTTGGTGTTATCTTATGTTATTGTTTGTTTCATTATTGGCTCTAGAGTTAACGCTTATTTAAATTTACCCATCCGAGCACCAATTTCTTTGACCAAGATCACTTACTGCCTGCCAGCCCACAATTATTTTCTCAGTTAAATTTCCTCCTGAAATCATTCACAGGCTTGCCCGGTGGGCTGCACATAGTCCCTCATCCTGAGAAAGTCATTTTTCCCCTCACTCTTGAACAACAGCTGAATGTAGAATTTTCAACTGACAGTAATGTTCCCTCAACCCAATAAAGAGTTCATTCTTGTTGTCTCTGGACTGGTGGGAAACAGAGTTTTGCCAAGAGAACACAATGGTCATAGCAAACACCCTCTTGTAACAACACAAGAGATGACTCTACACATGGACATCACCAGATGGTCAATACTGAAGTCAGATTAATTATATTCTTTGCAGCTAAAGATGGAGAAGCTCTATACAGTCAGCAAAAATAAGACCGGGAGCTGACTGTGGCTCTGATCGTGAACTACTTATTTCAAAATTCAGACTTAAATTGAAGAAAGCAGGGAAAACCACTAGACCATTTGATTGAGGTATGACCTAAATAATCCCTTATAATTATACAGTGGAAGTGACAAATATATTCAAGGGATTAGATCTGATAGACAGAGTGCCTGAAGAACTGTAGACAGAGGTTTGTGACATTGTACGGGAGGCAGCAATCAAGACCATCCCCAAGGAAAAAAATGCAAAAAGGCAAAATGATTGTCTGAGGAGGCCTTACAAATAGCTGAGAAAAGAAAAGATGTGAAAGTCAAAGGAGAAAAGGAAAGATATACCCATTTGAATGCAGAGTTCCAAAGAATAGCAAGGAGATATAAGAAAGCCTTCCTCAGCGATCAATGCAAAGAAATAGAGGAAAACAATAGAATGGGAAAGACTAGAGATCTCTTCAAGAAAATTAGAGATACCAAGGGACCATTTCATGCAAAAATGGTCACAATAAAGGACAGAAATTGTAAAGATCTAACAGAAGCAGAAGATGTTATAAAGAGGTGGCAAGAATACACAGAGGGGCTATACAAAAAATCTTCATGACCCAGGAACCATGATGGAGTGATCATTCACCTACAGTCAGACATCCTGGAATGTGAAGTCAAGTAGGCCTTAGGAAGCATCACTATGAACAAAGCTAGTGGAGGTGATGGAATTCCAGTTGAGCTATTTCAAGCCCAAAAAGATGATGCTGTGAAAGTGCTACACTCAATATGCCAGAAAAACTGGAAAACTCAGCAGTGGCTATAGGACTGGAAAAGGTCAGTTTTCATTCCAATCCCAAAGAAAGGCAATGCCAATGAATGTTCAAACTACTGCACAGCTTCACTCATCTCACATGCTAGCAAAGTAATGCTCAAAATTCTCCAAGCCAGGCTTCAGCAGTATGTGAACCATGAACTTCCAGATGTTCAAACTGAATTTAGAAAAGGCAGAGGAACCAGATATCAAATTGCCAACATCCTTTGGATCATCGAAACGGCAAGAGAGTTCCAGAAAAACATTTACTTCTGCTTTATTGACTACACCAAAGCCTTTGACTATGTGGATCACAACAAACTGTGGAAAATTCTTCAAGAGATGGGAATACCAGACTATCTGACCTGTCTCCTGAGAAACCTGTATGCAGGTCAAGAAGCAACAGTTAGAACTGTATATGGAAAAACAGACTGGCTCCAAATCAGGAAAGGAGTGTGTCAAGGCTGTATATTGTCACACTGCTTATTTAACTTACATGCAGAGTACATCATGCAAAATGCTGGGCTGGATGAAGCACAAGCTGGAATCAAGTTTGCCAGGAGAAATATCAATAACCTCAGATATGCAGATGACACCACCCTCATGGCAGAAAGTGAAGAAGAACTGAAGAGTCTCTTGATGAAAGTGAAAAAGGAGAGTGAAAAATTTGGCTTAAAACTCAACATTCAGAAAACTAAGATCATGGCATCTGGTCCCATCACTTCATGGCAAATAGATGGGGAAACAATTGAAACAGTGAGAGACTTTATTTGTGGGATCTCCAAAATCACTGTAGATGGTGACTGCAGCCATCAAATTAAAAGATGATTGCTCCTTGGAAGAAAAGTTATGACCAACCTAGACAGCATATTAAAAAGCAGAGACATTACTTTGCCAACAAAGGTGCATCTAAACCAAGGATATTGTTTTTCCAGTAGTCATGTATGGATGTAAAAGTTGGACTATAAAGAAAGCTGAGTGCCAAAGAATAGATGCTTTTGAACTGTGATGTTGGAGAAGACTCTTGAGAGTCCCTTGGACTGCAAGGAGATCCAACCAGTCCATCCTAAAGGAAATCAGTCCTGAATATTCATTGGAAGGACTGATGCTGAAGCTGAAACTCCAATGTTTTGGCCACCTGATGAGAAGAGCTGACTCATTTGAAAAGACCCTGATGCTGGGAAAGACTTAAGGCAGAAGGAGAATGGGATGACAGAGAATGAGATGGTTGGATGGCATCACTGACTCAATGGATGTGAGTTTGGGTAAACTCCGGGAGTTGGTGATGGACAGGTAAGCCTGGCATGCTGCGGTCCATGGGGTCAAAAAGAGTCAGACACAACTGAGTGAGTGAACTGATTTTGAGATGTCTGCAGCCAGTACAGTTGTCCCTTTTTTAGAAAAGCCTTTTCCCTCAAATTGTTTTTAAAACCTATTTTGGGTGGCGGGGGAAGCGTTCTACAGCCTAAGCTGTAGATGGCCATAGGGACGCTTTACATGTCCTTCTGGGACTTGATGTGTTTCCTTATTCTGAAAATTTGTACCACTCATAACTTTTGAAAAGTTACTGGCCATTACCTGCTTTAATATTCCTCTTCTCCATCTTTCTATTCTTTCCTTTTGAGCTCTTTTCCTGTAGACATACATCTGAGTTTTTTCTATTCTCTTGTCTCATCTTTTTAAAATTTTCTCTCTCTTTATGTTACCTTCTGGGTAATTTATTTATCATTTATTCTCTTCCTGTTAATTTCTTTCTTCACTGCATCTAAGTCACTGGTTATTTTGCTATTGAGCATTCCTTTCCAGGATGATATACATTTTTCATTGCAACATTTCTTTCACTTTTGCTTCAAACCTGCTTTTCTTAAGTGATTTGCCTTTCCTTGGGCTTTTTTGTATTTTTTCATCTCCCCCCCTTCTCTAATTTGGACTCGGGTTCAGAGAATCGAATTAACCATATGTCTTGGATAATGCTAATAGCAGCTGCTGTGTGCTGGGCTCCAGGAAGCAGACCTCAGGCAGAGATTAGATGGTATGGGTTGATCTTGGGCTCTGCGGGTGTGGAAGGGAAGAGGAAGAAGTGGGATGGGGCGGGGAGAGGCGGTGAGGTGGGCCACCTCCCTGGGGGAAGGCAGGGTGAAGCAGTTCCTTCACAGGCATCTTCACAGCCAGGACAGACAAGCCTTGGCAATCTGAGATTCTGGGTACCGGCCACCCCTGGAATGGACTGTGCCCTTGGATGGGAGGGAGCTGTCTTCAGAGGAGGCATTTCCCAAAAGACACTGACCTTGGAGGGCTTCCTGTCTGTGGGACTCCCAGCAGCTGGACAGTGAGTCCATCAGCTTGTTAACAGAAGGATGGTGTGGTTGGCCCAGCAGAGCAGCCACCGAGATAGTGACAGTCACAAGGCGAGCCCTGTGGGATTTCCCCGCGCTCTGTGAGGCGGGGATGTGGTGAACGGTCACTGAGAAATGAGCAGACAGACAGAGTGATGAAGGAATTTGTTTGACCAAAGTGACCTGGTCAGTTAGGATGTAAATGAGGCTCCAGAGCCCCAGTACTTCCTACTAGGCTTTGGTGCCTGCGACCAGGCCCTTTGTCATCTTCCCTCCACAAACCAACCTGTTCCTATTTATATTATTATTGTTGTTGTCGTTATTTTGGCCATACTGCACAGCATGTGGGATCTTAGTTCCCCAGTCAGGGAATGAACCCATGCCCCTGGCATTAGAAACTTTAGTCTTAACCACTGGCCCACCAGGGAAGTCCCTACTTCATTAATTTTTTCTATCTTAAGTCTCATTCCTATTCTTCTCTCTGTACATAAGTGGTATTGTGCTAGCAAGGTCACATTGGCCTTATACTTTTTCTAAAATTCAGCACTCTTTCAGGACCTATCAAGGTTAGTAAAAATGCCCCTACTTGATGTCTTCAACCTGCCTAATGACTCATGTCTTTAAAAATGTGTAAAATTTTAGAATCTCTTTCAGATTTCACTTTACTATGTACAATTCTGGGGGTAAACGGATAATAGTCTTGGTTGTTGAATGTGTAGACACCTGACTTGTGATAGATTTTGTTCTGCACTAAGTCCCAAGTGCCTGGTAGGGATGGTCCTTCTGGTGGTATGTTGGGCTTGATTCTTTCAGATGTCCCAGGAATTGTTCCACTGAATTTGGGCCAATTTTATTTTAATTTCTCCACTGGAAATGCAAACTCCAACCCTACTTCTGGAAAAAAAAAAAAAAGAAGAAGAAGAAGAACTGGCATTCTGATTTCTGATAAGAGAACTTGACTCTGCTTAGGAACCAACAAGAAATAAGATTTTTCTTTTTTGGTCTCCTGTGTTGGTGAGCAGATTTTTTTCCAGTCCCCTTTTACTCTGGGTAACCCTTCATTAATCTGGCTTTAAAACTGGGGTTTTGCTACACTTCCCTCTTCACAAGGTCTTATCTGTCACTTCGGCATGGGTAGTAAAACCCAGCCCTGGGCTGTTACTGGAACCAACCTCCCGCCTCTCAAGTTGCTCAAAGAGCTCTTACAGTGCCAATATCTGGCCCCAGGGAAGCCCTTCCTTTCCTATAACTCAGTTGACATTTTTTTTTTTCAGCCATGGATTTGCATGTGTTCCCCATCCCAATCCCCATCCCGATCAGTTGACATCTTTAAAATAATCTGTTACATTTCCTTTAGCATTTCTAGTTATTGTAACTAGAATGTTGGTCTATTAACTTAGACTGTCTCATTGCCAAAAGCAGAAACTCTGCGCATGAGTCACATGTTCTTTCTGCTGGGGCTTCAAACTGGCTCCCCCTGTTAAGCATCCTTTTCAGAGTATGATTGCTTATCACCAAATTCAATCACATTTAAAGTGAGCAGGGACAGTGACAATCACAACATTTGTCTCCCCCCCCCCAATTATTTTTATTAGTTGGAGGCTAATTACTTTACAATATTGTACTGGTTTGGGCCGTACATTGACATGAATCAGCCATGGAGTTACGTGTGTTCCCCATCCTGAAACCCCCTCCCACCTCCCTCCCCATCCCATCCCTCTGAGTCATCCTAGTGCACCTTCCCTGAGTACTTGTCTCATGCATCCAACCTGGACTGGCGATCTATTTTACACTTGTTAATATACATGTTTTGATGCTGTTCTCTCAGATCATCCCACCCTTGCCTTCTCCCATAGAGTCCAAAAGTCTGTTCTGTACATCTGTGTCTCTTTTTCTGTCTTGCATATAGGGTTATCGTTACCATCTTTGTAAATTCCATATATATGCATTAGAATGCTGTATTGATGTTTATCTTTCTGGCTTACTTCACTCTATATAATGGGCTCCAGTTTTATCCATCTCATTAGAACTGATTGAAATGTATTCTTTTTAATGGCTGAGTAATATTCCATTGTGTATATGTACCACAGCTTTCTTATCCATTCGTCTGCTGATGGGCATGTAGGTTGCTTCCATGTCCTGGCTATTATAAACAGTGCTGTGATGAACATTGGGGTACACGTGTTTCTTTCAGATCTGGTTTCCTTGGTGTGTATGCCCAGGAGTTGGATTGCTGGTCATATGGCAGTTCTATTTCCAGTTTTGTAAGGAATCTCCACACTGTTCTCCACAGTGGCTGTACTAGTTTGCATTCCCACCAACAGTGTAAGAGGGTTCCCTTTACTCCACACCCTCTCCAGCATTTATTGCTTGTATACTTTTGGATAGCAGCCATTCTGACTGGCGTGTAATGGTACCTCATTGAGGTTTTGATTTGCATTTCTCTGATAATGAGTGATGTTGAGCATCTTTTCATGTGTTTGTTAGCCCTCTGTATGTCTTCTTTGGAGAAATGTCTGTTTAGATCTTTGGCCCACTTTTTGATTGGGTCATTTATTTTTCTGGAATTGAGCTGCAGGAGTTGCTTGTATATTTTTGAGATTAATCCTTTGTCTGTTTCTTCATTTGCTATTATTTTCTCCCAATCTGAAGGCTGTCTTTTCACCTTGCTTATAGTTTCCTTTGTTGTGCAAAAGCTTTTAAGTTTCATTAGGTCCCATTTGTTTATTTTTGCTTTTATTTCCAATATTCTGGGAGGTGGGTCATAGAGGATCCTGCTGTGATTTATGTCATAGAAAACTATAAAACACTGATGAAAGAAATCAAAGAGGACACAAATAGATGGGGAAATATACCGTGTTCATGGATTGGAAGAATCAATATTGTGAAAATGAGTATACTATCCAAAGCAATCTATAGATTCAATGCAATCCCTATCAAGCTACCAATGGTATTTTTCACAGAACTAGAACAAATAGTTTCACAATTTGTATGGAAATACAAAAAACCTCAAATAGCCAAAGCAATCTTGAGAAAGAAGAGTGGAACTGGAGGAATCAACCTGCCTGACTTCAGACTCTACTACAAAGCCACAGTCATCAAGACAGTATGGTACTGGCACAAAGACAGAAATATAGATCAATGGAACAAAGTAGAAAGCCCAGAGATAAATCCACATACCTATGGACACCTGATCTTCGACAAAGGAGGCAAGGATATACAATGGAAAAAAGACAACCTCTTTAACAAGTGGTGCTGGGAAAACTGGTCAACCACCTGTAAAAGAATGAAACTAGAACACTTTCTAACACCATACACAAAAATAAACTCAAAATGGATTAAAGGCCGAAATGTAAGACCAGAAACTATAAAACTCCTAGAGGAGAACATAGGCAAAACACTCTCCAACATAAATCACAGCAGGATCCTCTATAACCCACCTCCCAGAATATTGGAAATAAAAGCAAAAATAAACAAATGGGACCTAATGAAACTTAAAAGCTTTTGCACAACAAAGGAAACTATAAGCAAGGTGAAAAGACAGCCTTCAGAATGGGAGAAAATAATAGCAAATGAAGAAACAGACAAAGGATTAATCTCAAAAATATACAAGCAACTCCTGCAGCTCAATTCCAGAAAAATAAATGACCCAATCAAAAAGTGGGCCAAAGATCTAAACAGACATTTCTCCAAAGAAGACATACAGATGGCTAACAAACACATGAAAAGATGCTCAACATCACTTACAATCACAACATTTGAAGTGAGCAGGGTACACGTCTATGATTCTGATTTTACCAATGATGCAACTTAGTCTAATAATGATTTCTTGGTGAAAAGATCTGCTGAAGTTTTTATTACCAGGGCACAGGGGAGCAGCCTGAGCTCACATCCAGTGATTCTAGGACACTTAATTCTCCCCAAGCCTCTTTCCTGGGTACTAAGTATTTCAGTAACTGAGCAGCTTCAACCCTGGAATCTCATTATAGCCCTTTTTACTTCGTGCATGCATGCTTAGTCATGTCCAACTCTGCGACCCCACAGACTCTCCGCCAGGCTCCATTGTCCATGGGATTTTCCAGGCAAGAATACTGGAGTGGGTTGCCATTTTCTTCTCAAGGGAATCTTCCTGACCCAGAGATCCAACCTGCCTCTCTTACATCTCCTGCATTGGCAGGGAGGTTCTTTACCAGCTGAGCCACCAGAGAAACCCTTTACTTCAGCTCCTGGGTCCTTCCAATGCTATTTCCACTCCCTCTGCTTGTAACACTTTCTCCATTTTCTTGATTATTACATTAGTTGACTTTCCACCCAGGTTTTTAATTATATTCAGCCTTGTGGTTTTTTAACAGTCTTCTGCCAGGACTCTTCATCTAAATGAGGACTTCCCACAACTTTTGCACAGTGCCAAGGAGGAATTTAGTTATTACCACTTGGTTGATTGATAGATTCTTCTCCTTTTAGCCTTTATTTATATGAGTTCCCTATAAATTGTCTTCTGTCAGGATAATTTTTACAATTTTTATTCTTGCCATATTACAATATACTAATGCCTTATATTTTTGGATATGTCAAGAGCTGGGGTCTTGAAACTTATGGTTTATAATTATGATGTATATGTTTATATTTGGAAGGGAAGAACTATATATTGGTCCTCAATCCTTGTAACTTAGAGGCAAGGATGTTTTTCTGTCAACTGATCATAGTTCCAATTAAGGTAGATTTATCTACTCTGAGTTCATTCACAGTTTTCACGACCCCTAGAACAGACAGTTCTTGACTTTCTTTAATAAACTTCTCTGCCTGATATCCTCTGACAGTATCTTCCATCTCCCTGGAGTGTAAATCATAGGTGGAAACATTTCATTTCATCAGTCATTGCTTTGCTATTATTGGTTTATATAAGGCTTTTATGGGCTTCCCTGGTGGCTCAGATGGTAAAGCATCTGCCTGCAATGTGGGAAATCTGGGTTTGATTCCTGGGTCTGGAAGACACTCCAGTACTCTTGCCTGGAAAATTCCAGAAGGCTTTTATTTGTACCAAATGCTTGAATCCTTTGGAGGGTTTATTAGCTCTCTTTCACAAAAGTCCCTTGAACTAGATAGCAAAGTTTATCAACATTTAAAAATAAGACAAAAAGTAAAATATTCACCTACCAGCAAACTGTAATTAGAACTCACAGCTCCCAAAGCCTGTCCATGCTTCAGTTATACTTTTATGCTATCTGTGCTTTCTCCTTTTTTATTATCTTTTTGTTATCAGTTTGTTATTTAAGGTTTTAATCTCCTTCCAAGCAGTAATTAAAATATATATTCAAGAAATGTGGCAATTTACTTTTAAAAAGACACTATTAAATCTCTAAAACCAGGTACAAGTTAAAAGTAATATTGGAAGTTGATTATTTCAGGAAGTTGATGTCCTGAAATTCTATGGAATATAATTGAACTGCATCAGAACTTACTCACAGGCATTTCAAATGATGCAGAACAGAAAGTCTGAACTAGTTTATTCTCTGCTTTGGAATATGCATAAAATCTTGAACAGTGATGTCTGTAATCACCTGAAATTAGCCCTGATACATTCTTGCTCATGGTATGATCCAAATACCATCTGATGTATTGACATACCGAATACAGGGACTATGTCATAATTGCATGAATATTAAATGGATGTTTCTAGCTAGCTGCTCAACTTCAGTTGAATAGTGACAATCACGTTAATTTAAAAATTATTTTAAGGTAATGCAAGCTTTGTAGGCAGCTATCTAATTTAAGTTACCCGATCATTGATTCTTAACTTTCGGATGAGTCCTTAGTTCTACCGTTTTGTATCACTTTTAAAAATTTCTTTCACTGCCAAGACTTAATGGAAAAATCTCATGATGTTTTGATCTGTGGAAGATTTACAAGAAATGCTCAGAAACACCTGTGTTCCCACACACACAGACGCACGCGTACACGCGCATGCGCACGCACACACACACACACACACACACACACACACACCCTCCATTCATCATTGTCTAATGAGTGCCTCCAAGCAATTCTCTTACCCATGAACTAATAGCATTGTGTGTCAGGAGAAACTCATATCTTCACAAAGCAGCTACGCTGCCTCCAGAATTTTAATTTAAAAAAGTATTCTTTGTGATTATGTGCATATTCAACAGGTGACACTGGAAAATGTGAAGCGCTTTCACCAAGGAAGTCCTTTGCAGTAAGTCACTTTGGATGTTTCGAGCTGCAAAAATACAAGTATTGTTCTGACTTGTCCCCATGTTGAGAAGTGTCTTTCGGTACTTGCTTCAACATGGATTTTAACTTGCACTGAGCTGCTAAATCAGATGACTTGGCCTGGAACAACACAGCTCCATAGAAGTAGAACAAGTTCAAATGTGAGGAGTTAAAAACTAAAACGTTTTAGTAGTGGTGGTTTAGTCGCTAAGTCATGTCCAACTCTTGCAACCCCATGGACTATAGTCCACCAGGCTTCTCTGTTCATGAGAGTTCCTGGGTAAGAATACTGGAGTGGATTGCCAGTCCCTTCTCCAGGGGATCTTCCTGACCCAGGGACTGAACCTAAGTCTTCTGCACTGCAGTCGGATTCCTGCATTGCAGGTAGATTCTTTATCAACTGAGCCACCAGGGAAGCCACATTTAAAAAGAAATATGACATTTAGTTTCAATAATGAAAAAGTATAGTTGCTCAGTCATGTCCAACTCTTTGCGACCCCACAGACTGCAGCCCTTTAGGCTCCTCTGTCCTTGGAATTCTCCAGGCAAGAATAATGGCGCGGGTAGCCATTCCCTTCTCCAAGGGATCTTCCTGACCCAGGGATCAAACCCCAGTCTCTTGCATTGCAGACAGATTCTTTACAGCTTGAACCATCAGGGATGCCCATCCATTTTATTTAATGCAATAGAGTCAAAATATTATCATTTCAACAGGCAATAAATATAAAAATGATTGAAATATCTTCCATACTCAGCCTATAAAAATTATGTGTGTGATAGAAACTTAAGACACAGGTCAGTTCAGACCAGCCACATTTTGTTCCAATGCCACCTTACAGTATTGGATATCTCAGATCTAGAGCTTCTCTTAACATCCTATAAATCACTTCAGTTCAATTCAATCACTCAGTCATGTCCGACTCTTTGCAACCCCATGGACTGCAGCATGCCAGGCCTCCTTGTCCATCACCAACTCCCAGAGTTTACCCAAACTCATGTCCACTGAGTCGGTGATGCCATCCAACCATCTCATCCTCTGTCGTCCCCTTCTCCTTCCCTCAATCTTCCCCAGCATCAGGGTCTTTTCCAATGAGTCAGTTCTTTGCATCAGGTGGCCAAAGTATTGGAGTTTCAGCTTCAGCATCAGTCCTTCCAATGAATATGCAGGACTGATTTCCTTTAGGATGGACTGGTTGGATCTCCTTGCAGTCCAAGGGACTCTCAAGAGTCTTATCCAACACCACAGTTCAAAAGCATCAATTTTTCCGCACTCAGCTTTCTTTATAGTCCAACTTTAACATCCATACATGACTACTGGAAAAACCATAGCCTTGACTAGATGGACCTTTGTTGGCAAAGTAATGTCTCTGCTTTTTAATATGCTGTTTAGGTTGGTCATAACTTTCCTTCCAACAAACAAGCACCTTTTAATTTCATGGCTGTGGTCACCATCTGCAGTGATTTTGGAGCCCCCCAAAAATAAAGTCTCTCACTGTTTCCACTGTTTCCCCATCTATTTGCCATGAAGTGATGGGACCAGATGCCATGATCTTAGTTTTCTGAATGATGAGCTTTAAGCCAACTTTTTCACTCTCCTCTTTCATTTTCATCACGAGGCTCTTTAGTTCTTTTTCTCTTTCTGTAAATAGCAGCCACCAAAAAACAGTCTTGTATCAAGATTGGCTTTGTATTCAATGTACCAACAGTTCTCATTACATTTAAAAAAAAAAAAAAAGATGCCCAGCTGTGAATCAACCTCAATACCAACCCAGAAGGTAAAAAATAAATAAATAAAAATCAGAAAAAAAGAAAAAGTCTAGAATCTCAGTTTGGTTTCCGTAGTAAGACTTACTCTTCTAAGTTAGCAAAAATACTTGGCTAAAAGGATAGTCATCAAATCGGTAATTCCATCTTTTCCTTCCCTCTCAAGTAAGCAAACAACAACAAAACCTGAGTTGTCTTGTAACCATGGCCTGGGTAATTTCCATGTTGTCATAGAGACATGTTTCAACATCTTAAATGATAGCCACATGGGAGAAATGGGAAAGAGTTGGGTGTGACTTATCTGTCTCAGTGCCCCAAGGACAGAGATTGGGAATTCACGCTATGAGCTGAGGCAGAAATCATAACTGGAAGGTGGGTGGAATTTACACAGTCTATGCATTCCACTTTCCATCTTCTCCTGCGTGGAAACACCACTCCCCAAATACACCTCCCAGTCTCCCAGTGCAACACAATATTCTGTGCAGGGAAAAATACCTCCTGATTTCTTGCTCCACAGCATTAAGATTGATAGATCTGTAATTTTACTCAAAGTGCAGCAACCACAAGTGTTCTTCTTTTTCACACATAAATATTTAATCCCTGTTAGAAACATGCTATGCTACGTGCCAGTGTAATACCTTAGCATCATGGGTTGCACAGATTAATTGCAAATCAGCAGCACCAAGGTATAGACCAGTTCATTAGGTCGTGACTCTAAGACGTTACCAAGAAAACCTGTTTTCTATACTCCCGAGAAAAGAGAAAATGAAAAACTGAGGAATAGCTGCATTGGGGAGGTGGTGACTAGACACAAATTTGGAGTGCGGTCCAGTTTTCACATAAGTGGGTAGCTTTATCTGATTTGACTTAAAGCCTTAGACAAGCAGTTTATCTTCACTCATCTCGTCTCTCTAAACATATAGGAAAGACAAGAGAAAGAGGCATCAGGGAAATAAATCGGAAGAGCAAATTTTGAGTTACAGAAATTGGTCATACCCAATTTGAGATCTAATAAAATGACGTGGTGGAATTTGATTTGTTCCTGTTGCTTTTTGCACTTGAGTTGCTTTAGGGAAAAAAGCCCATTAAATACTCTGCTGATGTCAGCTTCTTGGAGTAGCAACATATCTGTTTGTTGCCCATTCTGATGGAAAGGAGTATGTGTTAGTTGCTCAGTCATGTCTGACTCTTTGAGATTCTCCTGGACTGTTCTGTCTATGGAATTCTCCAGGCAAGAATACTAGAGTGGGTTGCCATTTCCTTCTCCAGGAGATCTTCCCAACCCAGGGATCGAACCCATGTCTCTCACATTGCAGGCAGATTCTTTACTGTCTGTGCCACCAGGGAAAAGGAGTACAGTCTCAGATATTTTTGTAATATTTTTAAATGACCATAAAGGCTCATACTTACTTGAATAATTCAATAGTGCAATGCATAATGTTTAGGTGAAACTTTAGGTGATTTTAATTATATCTAAACCTTTGATCCTTTTCATCTTAGTACAAAAAATGAAGAGAAAACAAAATCAATTTTCATAGAGAAAGATGTCTTGATAAGTCTGAACTCAGAGTTGAGATACTTGGTTTGACAAAGGATTAGTCTCTGATTAGAAATGTATTTTGTGAAAACAGGCCGGAAATTAGGATTGTTCTAGAAATAAGAGCAAACATTTATATAAGCAGACGCATCAGGTACTGATTATTCTAAGCGCTTTGCATTATATTGGCTTTGATTTTTACAACAACCATCTGATCTAGGTACTGTTTCTTTCTTCCTATAGAGATGAGAAAATAGAGGCACAGGGAGGTTAAGTAACTTGTTCAAGATCACTCAGCTTGTAAGTTGGAGCTGGGATATAAAACTCAGGCAGACTTGAACCAGGGGCTGACCCCAACTGTCTCTGTGATGTGTGGTCTGCCCATGAGTGGACAGAATTATGTTTCCACAAAGTCCTTGGGCTTAACATCCTATTGGTCTTTAAATAACTTCTCTAATGCACCCCAGATTTCTACCAATAGAGTCCCCCATCCCAATAAACATAATTTTCAAGAGGCCCTAATTAAGTGCAGATATTCTCAGAAAGACATAAAACCTATCATAGTTTACAAAGTAGCAAAAAATGTTTAGCAGTGTTGATGACAAACAACTTTTTAAAAAATCCCTTAGCTATAAAGAATAGAATGGTGAAGAAATTGAATGCAGAACAAATAAGGATTCTAGAAAATATGAAGTTAACATCAGGATATCAGAGAAGAAAAGAATAAAGAAGAAACACAAGATAGGATCTGTCATCTATATGTTTAGCCAAACCCAGCAAGACATTAAAAAGTCAAACCCAACGAACATTAAACAAAAAAATGAAAAATACCTGCTAATCTAAGCATCTCATTTTTGTATTTCTCAATTTTTTATTCAGCAGATACTGTCATATAAATATAGCAAACATGCTTTGAACATACTTAAACAAAGTTTATTCTAAATATCATGCTTGGATTATTTTATTGAATCCTCACATAAATCCTGTGCAAAAAGGAGCATCATTATACTCATTTTAGGGATGAGAAAACTGAAGCACTTAATTTTATCACACTCCAGATTCTCTAGGGCATGCAAAATAACTTTCTTGCAGTAAAACTTAGTAGATTCACCTAGTAAATAATAACGAAAAAAGTTGCCATCATTCAGATCTCCCAGTTGTCTTCAATTCATCTGAAATGTGTTGCCTTTACCCAAGAACCATTATTCTGCCTTTGGATTATAGCATGATTTTTTAAATATGGAATCTTTGTATCAAAAAATTTTATACGATTGGAGCAGGGAGAAATTTTTGTGTTTTGTCTGTTTCTCTTTCCCCATCCTTAAAAACTGACCAGAAGTCAGAAAGCACTTAAAAAGTTATACTTTAAAGTGGAGCACAGGAGTTAATTACCATTAAACACCCTGCCATTGGTTCGTGTGGGTGATCACAGACCACTTCACAGAATCTAATTCAGAGATAGAGGCCCCCTTAGGCTTAGTGGCGGGGATCACTTTGCAGTTCCTGCTCAAATAAGAGTTTTGAGGAGGAAGAACGTTCCCTTTTAAGTTTAGCTTCCTATGAAAATTAACTCCAAGTCTCTTTGAAAATACTGCAACTCAGGATTACTATTTTATAGACCAATGTGTTGGGACATATCATCAAGGACTCTTAATCTTTTTGGAGGCACACACTCCACGGAAGAAGCTTATAGAATTTGAGAAAAATCACTTCCCCCAAAAGGTACATATACACATATACAAATCACGGAAGAAGCTTATAGAATTTGAGAAAAATCACTTCCCCCAAAAGGTACATATACACATATACAAATTTTAGAAGTTTCGTAAATGAAGGCTATCTGTGCAATGTCCTCTGTAAAATATCTATACACAGATCAAGACCAATTGAATTAAACCAAAGGCTAGGCCAGGAGGTACTCAGTGTAAGGGGATGAGGTGGTATCTTTGAAACATCTAAATTCATGAAACAAAAGTGTTTCTTGCTCCTAGCTGGATGTCGGATCCTATCACAAGAAACATTGATTTTTAAAAACCTCCCAGAACAATGGAGAAGAATTCTCTTTCAAGCACCTCACAACCAGCCAACTCTTCATTTTGCAATGAAGTGTCCTTTTTCAATGTGTCTCTCTCTTAGGAATATAGACAAGAAAATGAATCATGTTCACCTGTAATAGAAGGGGAAAGGGATGTTGCTAATTAAGAGCAGGGTGATTCAAACTTCTTCTTAGCCCTAGGGAGGAATACCCAGGTGTGCTGAGACAGATATGCTCAGAAAAAGAAAAAGAGATGCTCTGTAGGAAACACACAGCACTGGACCTTCTTTCCTGAATTGATTTTCCCACTGGTGACATCTTGGCAATTTCTGTTTCCCAACCAATGAAAGAACTAAGTAGATGAAGCTGAAAGCTGGGTCAGATAAAAAAAGAATGTTTCATCTAACAAAAGCACCTCAGTCTTTGCCATGAAGGGAAGCTGATTTAACAGGCACTAGCAGATTAAATAGGAAGCTGAAACAGGGGAGAAAAATCATATTAAGCCATTAAAAACTGAAGATAGTAGAATGTCACACTGCCAATTATTTGGAGCAAAAGCACAACACTACTATAAAACTTTCAACAATAAGATCAATTATATCTGCTTTAGATGTACAAAAATAGGTCTTTTGTTCTCTGTATATATTTTAGATTAAATGCCATTGTTTAATTAATAGACTGCAACTTCCTACATTAAAGAAAATCATGTAAGGTCATGTGAGTATTTTAGACCTCTGAACCTGAAAAATCAGGACAGCCAATGTGTTTCAAAGTTTGAAGCATAAACCCATACCTCAGTACCTGGGGTATTCTATTTTTATTGGAGAATAGTTGCTTTATAATACTGTGTTAGTTTCTGCAAAGTGAATCAGTCATAAGTGTAAATATATATATATATATATATTCCCTCCTTTTTGGATTGCCTTCTCATTTAGGTCATCACAGAGAATTGAGTAGAGGTCCCTGTGCTATACAGTATGTTCTCGTTAGTTATCTATTTTATACACAGAATCAATAGTGTGTCAATCCCAATCTCCCAATGCCTCCCACCCCAACTCCTTTCCCCCTTGGTGTCCATACATTTGTTCTCTAGCCTGCGTCTCTATTTCTGGTTTGCAAATAAAACCATCTGTACCATTTGTGGGTTTTTTTTTTTTTAATTCAGATTCTTAGTCCCCACTGAACCTGTTGAATCAGAAACATAACGATAAGCCTTGGAAATCTGCATTTGAACAACTTCCTAGTGATAAACCTACTAAAATATGAGAGCTATTTATCATACCCTTCCTTGGAACACTCTAGAAAATGTCATCCTAAGAAGGTCGCTCCCAGTGGAGATGCCCCTTTCTCCCCATGGTTATAGAGGGGGGCTTTTCTCCTTCATTCACTCTCCTGCCTCCTCACAACTAACTCCTTCACTACTGGGAGCCCCCCCACACCCCCACACCCCCACCACCCTACTCTTCACCCTACTGAGAGACCAGAATGGCCTCTGTAGCTAAGAGGACAGGTGAGGGTGGCAGGGCTGGGGAGGGCTGGGGAGAGCTCCTCACCCCTGAATCTCACTGGGCATAGCAAGATGCCTGCTGGGAACACTGGGTTAAAGACACAGAAACAAAAAGGATGTTTTATGCTCAAGGCCCACCCATCTCCCCTCCACAAAGGAAGGCAAATGCCTACCACGTGGATGTGGAAGAAAGAAAAGGGAAGGGGCAGGCTTGTAGAAATACTAAAAAATCTTCTTAACTCCCTTTCTGTTTCACCATTACTGAGGCTTCCCCATGGCTCAGCTGAAAGAGCCTGCCTGCCAATGCAGGGGATCTGGTTTTGACTCCTGGGTCCAGAAGATGTCCTTTAGGAGAAAATGGCAACCTGCTCCAGTGTTCTTGCCTGGAGAATCCCCATGGACAGAGGTGCCTAGCAGGTTACATTCCTTGGGGTGGCAAAGAGTCGGACACAACTTAGCGACAGACTTTCGCCATTATTAAGGTTATAGTCAAATGCCCAAGGGAAGGGAAATGACCAACCGGAGGCCAAAGGACTTAAAGAAAAATGATAAAGCTGTGTCTGTCCACTCAGAATAAAGAGGTGGCAAGGGAAGGCAAGTCTGACTAGGAAAAGCCGTCAGGGCTCCCACTGGGAAGAGGCTCCCACCCCACCACACCCCCAACTCCTTGCTCCACATCCCCGCCCCTCAGTTCCTGCTAATCACATTGCACCATCACGGCACTCCACGCTTCAGCTGGCAAGGTGACTTGGAAGAATTTGGAGGCCGTCCAGCTCATTGCTCAGCGGGGAGTGGCACGTTAAGAGTGGGCAGAAGCCTTGGAGCAGGGTGGAAAAGTTCTGCTGTCACAAGAGAAACTCTGCATCTTTTCCTGTAGAACCTCCCCGCTCCCCCATCAAGACTACAGATTTCCATTAGCAAAGTCACAGATCAGACGCAATCCGCGGGTTCAGGTCTTTGGTTGGCCTGAAACAGGGCCATCATGGACTCATTCTCCCATTTAAGTTATCTTTGTGAAATGAGTTATCAGTTTTCTGAAGAATCAAGCTGCTTCATCCTTACCAATTTGTATGCATCCAGCTGCCTCTAAACTCTGAGGTTGGTGGGGGTGTTGTGCAAACCAACGGGGCTTGGGACAAGGAGAAATCTGAGTTTCAATCAGAGTCTTGCCAAGTACTAACTGCATGATTTAGAACAAGTTATTTAACCTCACCACACTTAAGTTTTTCACATCCATAAAAGGACGATGATAAAATCTATTAATATCTGGCCTGGGTTCTCGTGAGCATGCAATTAACAAATATTTATTGAACTCTTCTGCTTAGACTGTGCCATGAGAGTGGGGGTGGGAAAGACCCACAGGCAAACAAGTGGTTATAGGACCAGACCGGGGCTGAAGGTGAATGCAAAGTTACAGGAAATGGTGAGGAAGGTGGGGAAGGGAGTGGGTGAAGGTGGTCAAAAGTTAACAAACTTCCCGTTATAAGATAAATAAGTCCTGGGGATGTATGTACACCATGGTGACTGTAGTTAACAATACCGTATTGTGTATTTGACAGCTGCTAAGAGAGGAGAGCTTAAAGTTCTCATCCCAAGAAAAAATTTGGACCGATGTGTGTTGATGGATGTTCACTAAACTCACTGCAGGAATCATTTTACAATACATATAAATATCCAATCATTAAGCTGTACACCTAAAACTAGCACAGTGTTGCATGTCAGTGTTAGTAGCTCAGCGGTGTCTGACTCTTGGAGACCCCATGGACAGTAGTGCACCAGGCTCCTCTGACCACGGAATTCTCCAGGCAAGAACACTGAAGTGGGTAGCCATGCCCTTCTCCAAGGGATCTTCCCAATGCAGAGATGGAAGCCACGTCTCCTGCATTACAGGCACCATCTGAGCCACCAGGGAAGTCCTATATATCAACTGTATCTCAAAGGAAAAGAATTGCAGAAACGTCTGGAAGGAAAACTTCAATTGTTCTTGGGAAGAAGGAATGCTCAGAGAAGATTCTGCAGAGATGAGAGGGTATAGAAGAACGGGTCAGAGAAGAGGGAGGGTTCCAGAGAAGAGCTTGTGGACACAGAGAGGAAAGTGGAGAAAGGTGGGGAGACGAGTCTGAACCGGACACAGGGATGGCAGCGAGGAGTCAACAAACAGAAGGAGAAAGGGGAGGGGTGACTGAGGAGTGGGTGAGCAGAGGAGACTGAGCTCCAGATGCTGGAGAAGCAGTCAGGTCCAAGGGGTGTCTCCCACCAAGCTGCGTTAGGTTCACGTCCTGCAGAAAGCTAGAAGCCATGGAATGGGGCCACTACCAGACTCTCCATTTAGGAAGGTCCCTTCGAAGTGACCATTAGCTGCCCATAAAGTATCTGGCAATTAGCAGCTTCTCATAAATGACTGTTGGTATTATTTATTAAAGCAATTGGTCTCATATTGATTAGAATAACCCACGTGTTATGTTTAGGGGGCATTTGTCATATGAGTTCTTTCTCACTGAGGTGTTGTGTGTGTAGTGTGTGTTGTTTAACCTGTCATGAGTTATGTTACAGACATCCTACTCTTTGAGGGTAACAGTGGAAGCAATTCTGCATCAAACGACAATTCAACGTGGAAAAGGCAGCTCTCTGGCTATTGATGTTGTTCAAACACACCCAGGATTGTATGCACAGAGGTTTCTGGTTCTGCTAAGGCTACCATTGTGAGAACACTCCACAATTCAGACTGGTATTTTAAATACTGGACTCTTTTCAGGAACAGCCAGGAGAGGTGATTGATCGCTCTCATTACTCGTTATTGTAACCTAAACTCGTCCCTCCCTTCTGCTATCTACAGATGGAGTAAAACCTCAGGCATAAGCCTGAAGCTGAAGGAGCTCACAGGCACCCAACACCAGGTGGAAACTCAAGGATGAGAAATTCCAAAGCTATTTTCTTGTCTTCTTGCAGTGCTGAGAAGTTTTGCTTTTGAGTCAGTAAAACAGAATCACTTCAGTTCACTTCAAGCTCTAACCTTTTTTCAAATGTAGAAGCTGAAACTGAATTCCATCAACAGGTACCACTCATAGTGCCCATAGGGGAGGAAGTATGCTGATATCATTTATGTTCTCCAGTGAAGTTCTTAAGAGACGAATTTGCATCACTGAGCATCTCAATTCTTGGGAAAATGTTTGAGAATCACCTATTAGCTTGGAAATATTAGTCACAAACAAGAATCACCTTGAGAGAGACATATGTGAGTCACTGACCATCACCGACAGATAAGACAGAAACCAGCTGAGTCCTACTGTTTCCTGGTGAATCACTCCCAGGGAAATAACTGCTAGTTTAAAAAGACCAAAACATTTGAGACCCACCCCTGCTCCCTTCCCGAACCCATTGTTTTGAAGTGAATTTGGACCTGTCTGCTTCAATTTTTCAGTCCATCTGGGTGTGCCAATACCAACCACAATGTTAGATTGAAAGTTCCCCTTTTCAGCTTTCCTTTTTTTCTGTTTTTATTTTGCCTCTTAGTTTGGTTCGTCTTTGAGAGCGGCCACATTATTCGTATGCATTTTGCAAGCACGTCACAAATGCCTTTTAAACATTTAGCAATGTGTTAAGTAACATAAATATAAATAAGTCACTGTAAATATTTTTTAATAAAATGAGGAGACCTATGCACACTGAAAGGATCTAAAGAGACATGAAAAGATTTGTAGGTGGTTTCGTTTGCTCTCTTATTACATAGTTTTCTATACTCTTTTTTTTTTTTTTTTTTGCTAATTAGAGTACCCCTAATGATGCTGAGGGAGTTGGTGATGGACAGGGAGGCCTGGCGTGCTGCAATTCATGGGGTCGCAAAGAGTCGGACACGGCTGAGCGACTGAACTGAACTGAACTGACTGAATGATGCTGCTTCTGCTGCTATTTACGAGGTGCTTTCAATGTCTCATGAATACTCCACATTTCCTACGACGTGTCATCTTCTCAATAAACCTGTGAAGTGATCAGTATTGTTAGCTACAGTTTACAGACCAGGAAACTACGATGTTCACGCAGTCAAAAACTCTTCAAGCCACTGACTTCCTGACTCCAGGTTCTGTTCTCTTAGCCTTCATGCTATGTCACACTAAGTGCAAAATTGAGTAACTTATGCAAGCCTGACACAAGAAGGGAAAATCATAGCTGTGGAGAAAACTGATTATACATAGAATATTGGACAATGATACGAAAAAATATAAGAGCCACCAAAAAGCAGATGCCCGCTGAATAGTAGAATCAACAAAAATTCAAAGGGAGACAGGATTTCAGCAAACTGGAGAGGCCGGGGAATGTTTATGACTTTGGAGATCTTGAGTCGGCTGGACAAGGATGAAAACTGTCTTCAAGGAAGAGGGCTAAGTGGGGGAAAGAATGTGAGGAGAGAAGGAAGAATAAGACGAGAGAAAGATTAGCTGGGGTCCGGTTATAGCATGCATCCAACATCAGGGCATTTGCCTCGTCCAGTGGGGAGTCTGAGGGGACACGGGAAGAGGAATTCTGGTGTCACCAAAAGACCACAGGCTTCAGAGTCCAAAGGTCATCAATCTGAAAACTGCCTTGTGACTTTGGGCAAGTCATTTCATCTTTCTTCCCTTCAGTTTCTGTAAAAATGGAAATCAAAATTAAAATATTTGCCTTGCGTGGTCCTTTCTGGATTAAAGATGGTTTGCATGCAGCATAGAACAATGCACCAGGCACACAGTAGCTCTTCAACCAGCAGCAGATATCTTTATCCTGGTTTTAAGAAACTTGCTGCAGTGACAATTCCATTGCCTGAAATAGTTTTGACCTTCTTGCTTATAGTTTCCCTCAGGCAGAGATTTGTATTAATTGCCAAGGAAAATGCTTCATTATTTTTTTCTAAATGTGACTTGATTTTTTTCCTAATAAATGTATAAAAAATTTTTCATGATCTGATGACTCTAATATTAACATTTTGGTGGGTTTTCTTGGATTAATTTTCCTAGGTGTGATATTCTTTTATTTACCACTATGGTGTGTGTGTGTGTGTGTGTGTGTGTGTGTGTGTGTGTGTATATATATATATATATACACACCCATGGGATTTCCCAGGCAGGAATACTGAAATGCCTTGCCATTTTCTTCACGGGATCTACCCGACCCAGGGATTGAATCCACATTTCCTACACTGGTAGGTGGGGTTCTTTGCTGCTTAGCCATCAAGGAAGCCCCATATAGATACATACATGTGTGTGTGTGTATGGCGATTATTTTTTTATTTATGTGTTACTTTTGCTAAATAGTATTACAGATCGATAATTTATTTTACCAGACTCGATTCCAATAGTTTTTAGCTGTTTTCTGAAAGTTGTTTCACTCACAAATTAAAGACTTTTCCATATTAATGTGAAAAGTATATTAAAAAATATTCTATCCACATCCAAGTCATTGTTCTATTCCTGAAAGGAAGTTTCTAGACTAACATGGTACAAATTCCTGCCCTCACCATCTCAGAGTTTCCTAGGACAGAAAATATAAGGTTCCAAATGGTGTAAAATGATGCAGCATAGCATCTGAATCCAATTTCGGTGGGCTTTCAAAGCTATTTTTGCCCCCATGTTGCTCATTTTTTTATATCTTACAGGCAGCATCCCCTGGGTTTTCTTAACTGAGGGCACCTACTCAATTGGATGAATAAATCCGAGTGAGTATGTTACTAGTGTTGCCTTACTTTAGAGTCTTCCTTCGCCTGGGAGAAAATGTGAGCATTTCCCACTCATCCACTTTGCCTGTCACTTGTGGCCGTTCAGTGAACATCCTGTAACCTGTGAAAGAAAGCAAGGCTTTGAAAACAGAACAGAGTTCTTTTCTGGGTGATACACAACGTTGACAGAAATATACTCCAGAGGAATCGAATGCAGCTTTTTTTGGTTCCTGGCACAGCTTCTTTACTGCATCAGTAAGTGAAAAACGAGCAGGGAAGCTCCTGACAGTACAACAGGGGCAAGAAGAGCCTTCGCCTCCAAGCCAGTGATTAGATTCTACTGTACAAACAGGGAACCGTCTGTGAACTCCTCACCTTTGAAAGGCAAACACTGAGAAGGAAATGCTCCTCCCACGTGCTTTGAAGCATTCACCTTGTAAAAGGAAAAAGGACCTCTTTAAAGAGTTCTTCATGCAGAGAGAAGAGGAAGTCCTTTGAAGTCCAGGATAATTTTGGGTCACCACGAAACCAACCGTGCTTCTATCTACAAGCCATCCTGACCTTTGGGACCCACGGCAACAGAACCACAGCCGGGTTATTTCTTTGTCAGTGTGAGCGAAACCAGAAAATTAACATCTCCAGGAAAGATACAAAATCTCTAACCACCCGGGAGGCAGCGCTCTATCCCTTCTCCCAGCTCTCTCTCACTCCTTACCTAAAAAATAAACTATCCTCCTTGGAGAGAGTAATCAATATATCAAGATTTTTTTCTCATATCAAAAATATCATTGTGTAATAGAAAAGATATCCTTTTGTGGGTTTAAGGGATACAGGCAATGTAACATGTCTTTGCTCTTGATTAATTTAGTCCTCAAGGCCAGAACCCAAGGGTTAAATACCCCTCTGATTTAAATTTAAATAGTAAATTAAATAACTGATTGAAAGATCTCTAGGAAGAGCTTCAGAAAGACAGCTGGGAAATTCCCAGGAGGATGGACCACTTGGGCAATCTCCTATTGATTCTTGTATTTGTCCAAATGGTTCTCAGGACTAGAGCGCAAAAACCTACACAGCTAATTCAATCATTGATATTATCTCCCCTTCAGATATGCTAAGCTACAGTGTCTGTTCACCTGTCCTCTGAACTGCCCACTCATAGCAAGGAGAAGAGCATGTTCAAGCAGTTAAAGATCAATGTACAGGTTTAGAGATGCTGTGCGCCAGAAACTGTGAGACAGCAATTTCAGAGAAATGGAAAAGTTGAATATTTGTATTTTATTTCATGTATTTATGCAGCTATTGCTCTTGTGAAAGGGTAAGTTTTATTTTGACAGACAAAATATATAGATGTGACCCCCAGTCCTCTGCTGTTTCTGAGTATCTGTGGCACTGCTTATGACTTGGTGGGCACCGAGATAAGGAGGACCAGGACATGGAATTATTCAACGCACGGATCAGATAGCCTTGACTCATGCAAACTGACTTTCAACACAGTATACCTCCTCATCCTGACCAGGAGGCTCCTAGTGTCCCTGAGATGGTAATCAAAATGGGCAAGTAGAATCAAATTTGACGTGATTTTTTTTATCATTCCATAAGGGCTTATTATTGTTGTTTTTCAGTTGCTAAGTCATGTCTGACTTTTTTGTGGACTGCAGCATACCAGGCTTCCCTATCCTTCATTATCTCCTAGAGTTTGCTCAAATCCATGTCTATTAAGTCAATGATTCTATCTAACCATCTTATCCACCACTGTCCTTCCCCTTTTGCCTTCAATCTTTTTCAGCATCAGGGTCTTTTCCAATGAGTCAGCTCTTCACATCAGGTGGCCAAAGTATTGGAGCTTCAGCCTAAGCATCAGTCCTTCCAATGAATATTCAGAGTTGATTTCCTTTAGGATTGACTGGTTGGATCTCCTTGCAGGCCAAGGGACTCTCAAGAGTCTTCTCCAGCACCGCAGTTCAAAAGCATCAATTCACCAGTGCTCAGCATTCTTAATGGTCCAACTCTCACATCCATACATGACTACCGGAAAAACCATAGTTTGACTATATGAACCTTTGTTGGCAAAGTGCTGACTCTGCCTTTTAATATTCTGTCTAGGTTTGTCATGGTTTTTCCTTTCAAGGAGCATCTTTTAATTTCATGGCTTCAGTCACCATCCACAGTGATTTTGGAGCCCAATGGCTTTATAAAGTCTGTGATCATTAAATAGTATCATCTCTATTTTAAAAAATACCAAACACTGTATGTAAATAAATCAATAGATACATGTAGCCTCGTGCTTGAGGACTTCAAAGAAAAATTCTCAAAACCTTCCTTAATGTCCAGTATGGCTTCAAATGATGTGGGTCACTTTTCCCATATCCTAATTCTGGGAAAAATATCCTATATCCACATAAGGTGGTCATAGGACAAATAGAAGTACACACTTAGAGGTTAGCAGTTAGGGCTTAGACAGATCATTCCATTCCAAGAAGTAGTTTAGGTTGCAGATATAAAGAGACTCAAGAAGAGTTTTTAACAAATTTAACAAATATTTGGGATATAGTACATGCCAGGCAGGCACTATCTTTTCCCTCATGGAAATTACATATTAGGAATTGAGTTAAAAAATATGGAGGATCAATTCACAGAGGTTTACACAGGTTAAGTGAGAAATGCTCCATGGATATTTTCTGAGCCTTTGAGAATGATACAAGGATTTAATTAAGAGGCTATTACTCAAAATACTGGCAGTGTGAGAGATGGAATACCAGATAAATGAAATGATGGTTTAGTCCTACCTGATGGTGGCTCAGCTGTAAAAGAATCTGCCTGCAATGCAAGAGACGTAGGTTCGATCCCTGAGCTGGGATGATCATCTGGATGAGGGTATGGCAACCTACCCCAGTATTCTTGCCTGGAAAATTCCTTTAACAGAGGAGCCTGGTTGTCTACAGTTCATGGGGTTGCAAAGAGTCACGTGACTGAGCATGCCTGCATGACACTTATTACTCAGTTTTGTCTCTTAAATCCAATTTTATTCCTAGTAAATTTAAAGATTTATTTTTCACCTTTATACAGTGTTTTATCTCATTTGAGCCCCATGACATTTGGGGGGATAGCTATTTCTGTCCACATTTTACAAATGAGAAAAATGAGTCTCATAAATGCGTACTGAGAAATACTTTTTCTCACAGTAAAAAGTAGCTAGTAATGAATAGAAATAAAATTTTAGTCCAGTTCATTCAAATTCAAATCCTCTCAATTCTCCCTTATATGCATTTCTCCAAATGATAAATAGATCACATTCCAATACTTTGTTTTGGAATTTAAAATCTGAATTTAATCTCTACAGAAACAATATTACAAATGACAACTAAGCTCCTGTCTGGTTCAGGAAAGACGATTTATCCCAGAAAATGAAAATGTGTCATTGTAGATTTGTTAGAATTCTGGAATCGGGAAATAAGAGACGTGTGACAACAGTCCTTCAAAGTACCAGAAGTATTTATATTTTCACAGAAAATATTTAGTATGCTAGAATACAGCTGTAATTGCTGAAATTACAGGTAATAGTGCAGAAGGAAGTAGAGAGAAAAAAGGTGGTTTAGGGAGGAGACAACTGAGGGCTTAGAATTCTAGCCCCAAGTTCACTTCCACCTAAGATACTCCTGATTTCTGTAATTTCTTTTCTTCCACCCATTAAAAAACAAAGGTAATTGCAAAGCATAACATATATATAGAAAAGTGCACAAAATATAAATATTTAACTCAATGAATTACTGTAAATTGATAAGTCATGTAAACTCTTTTCTAACTTGTTGCTAAATTCTGTATGTTTTCATCTAAATTCCACTTTGGCTATATCCCACAGAGTTTTGTATCTTGTGTTTTCATTTTAATTCAATTCAAAACATCTATTTTTTTATGATTATTCTATTGACTTGGAGAACATCCTGCTGTTTTACTGATGATGCATTATCCCCACTTTTGTCTGAAAATATGTTTTACTCCTAAAAGTTATTTTCAGAGGGTATAGATATCCGGGTTACGAGTTATTTCTTTAAGCACTTCAAGTATATCATTCTATTGTCTTCTAGATTTTTTTTTTTTTTTTTTTTTACTGAGAATTCAGTTGTCAGTCTAATCGTTATTCTTTTAAAGGCAACCTGTCTCATTTTTGCTCCCTCTGGCTGTGGCTGGCTGTAATATTCTTCTGGTATAACTAAGTGTGGTTTCCTTTTTAATTATCTTGCTTGGAGCTCATAGGGTTTCTTGAACCTGCATCAAGAGTCTTTTTGTCTTTTTTTCAGTGGTATCTTGACATTATGTGTGTGTATGTTAAGTCGCTTCAATCATGTATGACTCTTTACAACCCCATGGACTGTAGCCTATGTGGCTCCTCTGTCCATGGGATCCTCCAAGCAAGAATACTGGAGTGGGTTGCCATGCCCTCTTTCAGGGAATCTTCCCTGGACACAATTTAACCTAAATATAATTTATTATTAAAACCATATGAGATCATTTTCAGATTCTTTAGTTCAATTCTAGAATTTTTATTTGAATTCTTGCTACGTTTTCAAGTTCTCTATCAAGTTTCCTTCTTTGAGCAGAGAAGGTAGGGCTCCGCTAGGGTCTATGTTGGAACACTCCAGTATCTAGAGCACCCATGGTTCTATTTCTGTTATCTGATGTATCTATCAGTTTTCCTTCTTGTTGTCTTATGCCTTCCTGTTCAAACTATTTTAGAAAAAGTTTAAGACCAAGACAGACATCGTCTTCCTCTAGAAAGAATCTTTATGTCTGAGTCTCAAATGTGCCTGAAGTACTAATACTCCAGGAATCTCTTAATCTGATATTGGGTATTGTGCATGCTAAGACATGTCTGACTCTTTGTGACTCCATGAACTGTAGCCCACAAGACTCCTCTGTCCATGGAATTTTCCAGGCAAGAAGACTATAATGGGTCACCATTTTCTACTCCAAGGGATCTTCCCGATCCAAGGATTGATCAGGCCTCTCTTGCATCGCCTGCATTGGCAGGCGGATGCTTTACCACTAGTGCCACCTGGGAAGCACATTGTGGACTGAGCTGGTACAAAGCTGAGCTCCTCTGGTTGTTGAAGCTACTTTGGATTCATC